>NC_051078.1:44109982-44184982 GCF_004664715.2 Peromyscus leucopus | reverse complement strand
GGCCAGCCTGGGCTACCAAGTGAGCTCCAGGAAAGGCACAAAGCTATTCAGAGAAACCCTGTCTCGAAAAACAAACAAAAAAAAACAAACAAAAAAAACCCCACCATTATATATATTAACAATGTCCAGTCCAGTAAACTCAAACCAAAAAATTTTCATTACTTATCTTATTTAAAACAAGTAGTTCCTTTTAAAAGTAGATTCCATAATCTCCCTTTTTATCTTATCATATCCATATTCTCTCTTTTTTCTTTTCAAAATACATTCACTAGTCTACCTTTTGTCATTTTTGTATCTTCCCCTTTTTCTTCAGTGTAAATTCAGTGATCTACCCAGTTATCCTATTATTTATTTATCTTTTTTCTCAGAGTAGATTCAATGATCTATCTCATATCTTATTCTCTTTTTCTTTTTGCTTTCTAGGGGTGAAGATATCTTTAGGGAATCTTGAAAAGAAAATTTTTGGGTTAATTGTCAAGTCCTGTATCACTTGTCCAGTCTCTGCATAGTAGGAAAGTTCAGGGCTTGTCACAAGTCCTTGCTTGAGCAGTCTGTCAGGCTGAATCATGTCAGCTAGTCATCTCAAAATTGTTCTGACCAGTTTATAGTCCAAAGTCAATCTTTCCATGGTGTTAATCAGCTTAATGGCTTTATAATAGTCTATGTGGAATGGTCATTTTGGAATTCTGTCATCTTTTTGAACATTTCAATGTCTCTGTTAGGTGTGGTCATGGTTCCCTGCAGACATTTTTTTTGTGCCTCCTCTATGGTTTGGAGCAATCACAGTCTGATAAATGTCTGTTTCTCAGAACCATGAACATTCTTCCCTAGAAGAGAAAATCTTCACAGCAATTTCTCCCCACCATTTGTCTTGCCTAACTTTTCCAAACTGACCTTTGTCTATGTTTTCATGTAACACGATGGTCCTGGCAATTCTCCTCTGAACAAGCAGTAGTAAACCTTTCTTCCCAGGTAGCAGAATCACTGCAGTCACCAACACAATGAGAAGAAGCTGGCAACATGGAGCAGTAGCCACTGCTTCAATGGTCCCACCACTGTTTGTGGCTCAGTCCAGGCCGAAGCTTCTCCCAAGCCTCCTAAGCTGGCCTCAAACTCGGGATCCTCCTGCTTCTGCCTCCTTCAGCAAATCCTACCAGCGTGAGCCACCACAACCAGCTGAGTGTAGCTTGGGCCTGAGCTGGGGATCACAAGGCCACAGGCAAACAGCTTTTTCATGAATTCATACCACGAACGTTGGGCGCCAGATGTAGATGTAACCAACCGTCTTATTAAATAAGAAACACAGAACCAATGCAAAGAAGAAAGCCAAGAGATCAGAGCTAAGAGCCTTACCCACCTGCTGCAGCTAGCCTCTTCAGCCAAGAGACCTCTCCAAAATAGACCTACTTCCTGTCTGTTTGTCTTTATATAGACTTTCTGTTCTGAAGGTTGGGGATTTAACTCAGTGGTAGAGCATTTGCCTAGCAAGCGCAAGGCCCTGGGTTCGGTCCTCAGCTCTGGAAAAAAAAGACTTTCTGTTCTGCCTTCTCATTGGTTGTAAACCCAAACACATGACTGCCTCATCATTGCCTGTATGTACAGCCCTCCAGGTCTTCTATGGTATTGAGATTAAAGGCGTGTGTCTCCAATGCTGGCTGTATCCTTGAACACACAGAGATCTACCTAGCTCTGCCTACCAAGTACTGGGATTAAAGGCATGCACCACCAACGCCCAGCCTTTGCTATGGCTCTAATAGCTCTGACCCCTAGGCAACTTTATTTATTAACATACAATTAAAATCACATTTCAGTACAAATAAAATATCACCATATAATCTTCTATGATAGTCAAATTTATAGTCATGTTAAGTTTTCTAGATATACCTAGATATTATTCAATTAGGTAGGTAATCTTCAAACACTTCAAAGACCTACAAGATATGACATTTAAAATGTTTTAAAAATTTAGACTTTCTGGACAGTGAAACATGTCTGCTCCGGGCAGCACCGGTTTACTTCAAAAAGGAAGATGGACATCAAAGACACTCTGTATAGAGTTTATCTTCACCTTGACAAAAATAGCCATTTGGAAAAGAAACTGTTTTTGACTGGACTGCTTGATTGACTGGACATGCAGGACCCATAAAAAGGTGACTACTAGACTTTACTTGGCAAAATGGTCCTTCAGGTTCCTGCTTCACAGAGGAAACTGCCAGACATTCTATAGGACACAGAGAAAAATGACTGAAAAACTCTAGGCCTGTGGAATAAAGACAGATGCCCCAACTTTACAAAAGGACATTAGGTGTCAGTCTTACCTTGGGTCCAATCTTCCCTAATTGTGTCTCCATTTCTATGTTTTGGGACTGTGTATGCTAGAAAAATGGAACTTGATTTTTTTGATTTTACAAGATGTGACTGTCAAGAGATTTTCTTCAGTGTCAGAAGAGACTTTGGACATTTGAACAGTGTAGGGGCTCTTGCAGACTATGAGGATTATTGAAGTGACTAAATGCATTTTCTACATGGATGACCATGAGCCTATACTGACTTGAGTCAGAATATACTTGATTAGATGAAAAATCTCCCAGATATTATGGTGTATTTGAACATGTGTCTCTCCTTGGTGACTTCTTTATATTCCTTGTGAAACTTTTAGTAGAGGGAGGTTTTCTGGATGAAATTCCTCACTAGGGATGTGATATTCATCTTTATAGTCTCAACAAATTTCCTTTTGTTTGTATTTACTGTGGTGTGATTGAAACAAATCAGCCAACTTCCTTGTATTGTCATGCTTTCACTACCACTATAGACTCTATCTCTAAATCACATAAGATACATTAGAAGCAATTGGTATCCAGCACTAATGCAGTTTGATAGCCTGCTCTTTTAATTTTTTTGTTTGTTTTTGTTTTTGCTTTTGTTTTTGGTTTTTTTTGGTTTTTCGAGACAGGGTTTCTCTGTGTAGCTTTGCGCCTTTCCTGGAGCTTACTTGGTAGCCCAGGCTGGCCTCGAACTCACAAAGATTCGCCTGGCTCTGCCTCCTGAGTGCTGGGATTAAAGGCGTGCACCACCACCACCACCTGGTTTATTTGTTTTTGAAGACAAGGTTTGTCTATGTAGCCCTAGCTGTCCTGAAAGGAGCTCTGTAAACTATGATGCCCTCTAACACAGAGATTCCCCTGACTCTGTATCCCAAGTCCTGGGATTAAAGGTGGTCCAACATTCCTGGCATTTTTGTTTTTATATTATTGGATGATGGGCCTGGGATGTATGTTTTTGTACACATCAAGCATAGACTCTTGTGCTGAGCTTCACCCGTTTTGTGAACTTTAAAATTTGGCAAAGGGTATCATTCTCTTTCTCAGGATGGCATGTATTTATACTGCCTGAGCCTTCTGAGTCACTGGAATGCAGGTACATGACCTTCTTCCTGCCTGTTTTGGGTTTTTTTTTAATTTTTAAATGAATATGAATAATTTCCTATATGCATAAATACACACCACAAGGGTACCTGGTTCTCACAGTGATTTAAAGATGGTCTCAGAAACCCTGAACTTGGAATAATGGATAGTTCTGACTCCCCATGTAATTAAAGGCAATTGAGTCTACTTATATGCAAGACCAGCAAAAGCTCTTTACTACTGTGTCATTTCTTCTGCCCTTTGTTGATTATTTATGATCAACATTCATATTGCTAATGTTTTCATTTGTCCATTTGTAAATATTACAACATGCAGTACCTTTTAGTAAAATCTTATTGATGTTAGAGTTTAAACTGTGGCACTTCAGGTTTCTGGAAGATGAAAACAGAACTGGAGTGAAAACATAACTCTTTGTAGGAACTTCATTAAAAACTTCTTGAGTACTTTCTATTTTTTTTTGTTTATTTGATTTTTAGCACAGGAGAGAGGGACTTAATATATTCTACTGGGCCAAATTGCATAGACTAGGGTACAATTCAACTCAGAGGCACCTGCCTTTGCATACTGAGTGCTGAGATTAAAGGTGTGAGCCAATACACCCAGCTTGTCCAGCCCATTTTTTCTTTTTAGCTAGTAATTATTCATACAATTTCTCTCATGTGTATTCTGTACTGTGGATCTGTTTCTTTGTCTCACTATGTTTGTTATTATGCATTTCTCTTGCAAGATGATAGCCCATTCAAAGGATACAGAAATGTCAGAGGTGACCCTCCTATTCAGTTTCCTTCTAAAGTGACATGGTAGTTACACTATAAAGTCTATATCATGAAATAAATGTAAGGAGCACCAGAATTATATAAATATACAGTCAAAGAAGTATACATTTACAATACTGTCAAATTCATGCTTTCTGTTGTATACATGTATGGAATGTTTTAGAATGCAGTGACCTATGATGATGTACATGTTGACTTCACTTGGGAAGAATGGACTTTGCTGGATCCTTCCCACAAGAATCTCTACAAAGATGTGATGCCGGAGACCTTCAGGAACCTCACTACCATAGGTAAGACTGAAATTTCCTTCATGTTTTCAAATAAAGGGACAACTGTTCCTTGGTTATTGATGATTCTCTAATTTGATTGAAAAAGAAGAATGGGTGAGTGAATCAGACATGGTTCTAATGTTCACTGAGAATAGTAACTTAAATTTTGCAGTTTTTCAATGATATGTTATACCTTTTCTGGTACTATATTTTAGGATACATTTGGAAAGACCATAATACTGAAGAGCATTTTCAAAGCACTAGAAGACATGAAAGGTAATTTTTATGTGCAAGTTGATGCAAATGTGCCTCTGAATAAATTGTAATGTGTCCTAGAAGTTTTAACAGAAACATCAGTGTAACTAAGTACCACTTAAAGTGCATTGATGATCATTAAATTCTCACAAAACCATAAACCTCAATTTTAGGTAGGTTAATTTGCAAGGCATTCTTTTAAGAAGTAAGACAAGGAAACAATGCCTCAAGAGATGTGACCATTTGAATCATAGCACCATAAGAGAGATGCTATAGAACTGCCAATCCATTTATTTCATACTACTCATATTACAAAATTATACACAGTGAAGAGGCGATATATATCTGCAAAACATTCTAGTAAGCAAACAGTCCATAATAAAGCTAGTATTGCTCTTATACTTGTTGTGACTGTGCTGTTAATTTAGAGGGGCATTTAGAGTCCAGAGTCAGTGGGAATTGTTGTGGAGAAACCTTAATCCCTATACCACAAGTCTATGAGGACAGAAAGTCAAACTAAATTCAATGTGGAAATCTTTTATTTGTTAGTCTTCCTTTACTAGGTATACCATACATCACTCTGGATACAAGCCATATGAGCATAGGGATGTGCAAACACATAACATACCTCTCTTTCAGAGCAGTTAGACAATAAGTAGCAGTACCCATATTGAATGTACTTGTTAAAATTGATTCAAGTATACAAGTAATTGTTTTTCTAGCTTCATTGTTAATACATAAATAAACTCACACTACAGAAAAGTCCTGAGTTCTAGGACTGTAAATACCACATAAACACAGTGATAAAATCTTAAAACATGATTCCTTTTTATAGGTGGACCAAATTGTTAAATTAATTCTTACAGATGTAAAGAGTCAACAGCATGTTGATTATGGTAAAGATTTTACATGTGCCAATTTTCCTTGTAGGCATGAAAGAAGCCAAACTGGAGAGAAACCTTCTGTATATACTCAATGTGGTAAAGATTTTGCATATGATAGTCATCTTCAAAGGCATAAAAAATCACTTACTGGAGAGAAACACTATGAATGTAATGAGTGTGGAAAAGCCTTTGTACAACACAATTATCTTGAAAGGCATGAAAGAACACATACTGAAGAGAAATCCTATGAATGTAATCAGTGTGGTAAAGCCTTTGCACAACACAATTATCTTCAAAGGCATGAAAGAACACATACTGGAGATAAACCCTTTGAATGTAATGAATGCTATAAAGCCTTTGTTTATCACAGTAATCTTTAAGTACATAAAAGAACACATACTGGAGTGAAACCCTATAAAGGTAATCAATGTGGTAAAGCATTTGCTCAACACAGTGCTTTTCAATTGCATAAAAGAACCCACACTGGAGAGAAATTCTATGAATGTAATCAATGTGGTAAAGCCTTTTTATATTAGAGTACTCTTCAAATTCATAACAGAACACATACTGGAGAGAAACCCTATGAATGTAATCAGTGTGGTAAAGCCTTTGCTCACCACAGTGCACTTCAATTGCATAAAAGAACCCACACTGGAGAGAAATCCTATGAATGTAATCAATGTGGTAAAGCCTTTTTATGTTACAGTACTCTTCAAATTCATAACAGAACACATACTGGAGAGAAGCCCTATGAATGCAATCAGTGTGGTAAAGCCTTTGCTCATCACAATACTCTTTAATTGCATAAAAGAACACATACTGGAGAGAAACCCTATGAATGTAATCAGTGTGGTAAAGTCTTTGGACAACACAGTTATCTTCAAAGACATGAAAGAACACATATTGGAGAGAAACCCTATGAATGCAATCAGTGTGGTAAAGCCTTTGCTCATCACAATACTCTTCAACTGCATAAAAGAACCCACACTGGAGAGAAACCCTATGAATGTAATCAGTGTGGTAAAGTCTTTGGACGACACAGTTATCTTCAAAGACATGAAAGAACACATACTGGAGAAAAACCCTATGAATGTAATCAGTGTGGTAAAGTCTTTGGACGACACAGTTATCGTCAAAGACATGAAAGAACACATACTGGAGAGAAATCCTATGAATGCAATCAGTGTGGTAAAGCCTATGCTGATCGTGGTACTCTTCAAAGTCATGGAAGAACACATACTGGAGAGAAACCCTATGAATGTAATCAGTGTGGTAAAACCTTTGCACAACAAAGTCATCTTCTAAGGCATGAAAGAACACACACTAGGGAGAAGTCCTATTAATGCAATCAGTGTGGTAAAACCTATGCTCATCACAGTATTCTTCAAATTATTAAAAGAAAACATATTAGGGAGAAATCCTATGAATGTAATCAATGTGGTAAACCCTTTCCATGTCACAGAACTTCTAAATAATTAAAGTATATAAATGATCATTAGGAACATGATGCCTCAGTAGTAAGATGTTTTTATGGACAATTTGAATTACAAATCAAATGCAATCCAAAGACAATATCTAACAATTTATAACAGAAAAACTGATTACAAGGCTACATGCAAAATGGAAACACTCAGAATGCTCAATGGGATTATGAAAACACAGTGCAAACATTGACACAATGTGACTTCTATATATACCACAAAAAAATACAACAGTAAACAATGTGTACAATATTTTGAAAGAATATAAAGGAAGGAGAGAAAAAGTCAAGACCAAAATCAGGAAAATATAACTAAGTTTGAATCAAAGGAACAAAAGAAAATCAGCCAGGAAAACTGTGATCTTGACCAATGTTATCCTTTATTCTATGTGTATAAAAATGAAATAAACACAGATTTCCCAACTTCCTCAAAATTAACTCAAAGTGATACTTAAACTGTTAACTTTCTGACCTACCAAATATTGGTGTGTCTTCCAAAGAGGCACCATGTTCTACAGCTGTCCCTGCCAATGGAGGCAATCTCCTCCAGAGCCTACTATGGCTCTACAGCTCCTCATGCCCCCTTGTTGTTTCAGACAAACCCAGCCCCAATAATGTTCAATTACAAAACAATGTTGGAAATAAGTTGATGACTGCTTTCTCCCACATAGATTATGTCACAAGCTGTGGCATCTACCCTTTATACCTGTCAATGTCATGCAAATCTGAGACACCGTTACAACTCAGAAACTCCTTTTCTGCCCCAGAATTGAGCTTCACTGAATGGTGACTGACAGTAGCAAATTCTAATCATGTAGTGCTGAAGGATGATGCCTATCATCTCCTTTCTACTAGTTTCCAAATTATCTATAGCTTTTGTTAGACATGCATGAAGGTGGAGTGTAACATTCAGAGCTTCTGGAAAGCATACATTCAGTTTTTTAACATGTCTTACTATTACACATGAAAATCAATGCCTGTATGTTCACACTGGACAGTGATATCACAAGTTTCCCATGCTATGGTGGCAGAGACTACCCCTCCCCAATGAATCCACACTCAAAGCAAAGAGGCCAAAGGCCACTGCACAGGTTACCACACGGACCAACAGAAACTCAGTCTGGCTCATGGTCCATCTCAATCCAAGAAGGTCAGACTGATAGCTCAGCCAACTTGATCCTCCTGATATGTGACAGTGATGCCCATGCTCACTATGGTACAGATTGTGGTCTTCCTTACTGCTCCCTACAGCAAAACAACAAGAGAATCCTGGAAAGTACTTGTAAGCTACCTCCCACCTGTACCCCTGATTGCTAATCCTTCCCAGAGTCCTTCATTAGCTAGGCCCTCCCAGCTGGGCTTCAGGACATTGGCAGTTACCACACTGTGTGAGTAGAGATCTGATAACTCAGACAGCCCAAGCTGTCCTAGGTCTTCCTGTCTACACTAAGGTGAGACAGGGCCCTCATCTGGGAAATTTGTACTCTAGTAAAATCTTCCATTCTCCCAGAGCATTTCCTGATCCTCTTCTAAGACACAGGATTCTATGTGTGCACATTCCATTCCACATTCAATGTCCAGGGCAGACAACCCTTTGCTTCATAGCTGATGGTCCTGCAGCCATACACAGGTCACATTCAAATAGTATGTGTTGTTAAACAAAAGATGCCATGGGTTACAGCACAATGAAAATTCTATGGGAGGTTTTGGAGGCAGAGAAGAGATAGTTAACACAATATAATTTTAATCCCAAAACAGTATACTAAAAATTTAAACAGACTTTATGGCCATGTGCTCTAGAGACAGGAGATTTGTATTAGAGCACACAAAGCATTACTTATGCTATTTCTCTCAGAGTATACATCTTAAACATGGAAAACACAGTCATATTAGACAAGGCCAAACCATTTTATCCAGGTCTTCTATTTTTACTTGTACTAGTGTAACTACAGTAATTTGGTTTCACAAAAATTCAGTTCTTTATTAAGATTCTTGATTGACCATTATGTGAAACTAAGAAATGTCCAGTCAGGATATTTATGGAACATCCTGTGGTGGTAATCTAATTGTACTGAATTATTATTTTGATTGTATGTTAATAAATAAAGTTGTCTGGGGGTCAGAGCTATTAGAGCCATAGCAAGAGTGTGGCGGTGGTGGCACACGCCTTTAATCCCATAGATATCTGTGTGTTCAGGGTCAGAGCTATTAGAGCCATAGCAAGAGTGTGGCGGTGGTGGCACACGCCTTTAATCCCATAAGATCTCTGTGTGTTCAGGGATATAGCCAGCATTGGAGACATATGCCTTTAAGACCTAGGGGGCTGTACATTCAGACAGTGACGAGGCAGTCATGTGTTTGGGTTTACAACCAATGAGAAGGCAGAACAACATACTATAAAAAAAAACGAACCAACAGGAAGTAGGTCTCTTTTTGCGAAGCTGGGACAGCAGGAGGAAGGGTGAGATTTTAACTCTGAGCTCTGACCTCTCGGCTTTCTCTTTTACATTGTTTCTGTGTTTCTTATTTAATAAAATGGTTGGATACATCAATATCTGGCGCCCAACGTGACAAGAATCCATTAAAAACTGCTTGGCTTGGCGGCGGGTCCGCTTTCCCGCAAGGGCGGCAGGCGGCCGGCAGCGGCGGCCGGCGGCGATCAGCTTCTTAGTCCGAGCAGTGGCTTCTTAGCCTGGGTCTAGTTCTGCTTGACCTCAGGCTGGACTATCGGTGAGCTGCTTGCTTAAATCCTGCTTGCTTAAAGCCGGTGCTACAAACAACTCAGAGTTGCCCTGCCGAACAGGGCCCTGCCTGTAAAGCCAACGCATGAGGTCGGAGCTTAAGGAAGCCAGACCCAAGCCTTGACTCGGCACAAGAGGGAACACGTGGCTGCATTTAAACTTTAGCCAGCTACGCTTTCTTGCTCTCTCTCTCTCTCTCTCTCTCTCTCTCTCTCTCTCTCTTTCTCTTTGGATTTACACCTGGGACACTAGGTGGCTGCTTTGAAAATCCCCTCGGATTTCTACTGTTCTACGCAGATTTGGTAAGTCATAACATATCAGATATTTTAAAGGAAACTATCTAAAAGAGAATTTTTTCCACATTAAAAAACAAATGGGTTTTATGTGTACATTGGAAGAAAATTGGTTTTTGTTCGAAATTTTAGGCAGTCTGGCAATGGAACAACTATATAATATTAGTATTGGTGGAATTATGCACCTTATCACTATAATAATCCACATTTTAATACTTAAAAGGATAGTCAATTTAAGTGCCAGGATAACAGCTTTAGAAGAACTTGTTAAACCTGTAAAAATTCAGACAGAAGAAATTAACAGTGAAGTTGTTTCAAGTCGGGATCATAAGGTTGCAGAAAGAAAGCCTGTTTTCACACAGTCACCCTTAATTTATCCTGTAACCGTACAGCAGATGCCTGATCAAATGGCTACACAAAATAATTGGGCTCCAATTGAAATGTTGGATTTAAAAAGGTTTAAGGAGGCAATAGTATCTTATGGCATGCATTCCCCATATGTAAAGCAAATGTTAAACTCTTGGTCAACATATAATAGGATAGTACCACAGGACTGGCGGGACCTTGCACAAGGTGTTCTGGAACCCAGCCAGAGACTTCAATTTCTGACTTGGTTTAAGGAGGAGGCTAAAAACATAGAAAAACAATGGAGGGATAAAGGAATACAAGTTTGCCAGGATCAGCTTATGGGCGAAGGCCAATATGCTTCAACACAAACACAATGTTTATATGATGTCCAAACCCTAATTTTATGTCGAACGGCAGCCTTGAATGCATGGGACAAAGTTGAGGAACCAGGAAAAAATCTGAGTCATTTACAAAGGTGAAGCAAGGCCCAAAAGAGTCTTTTACAGATTTTTTACAAAGACTGGCTTCAGCAGTAAAGAGAATGGTCTCGGATTCAGAAGCTGGTAAGGCAATAATTGAATCTTTGGCCTTTGAGAATGCAAATGCAGCATGCAAAAGAATAATCAGGCCATTAAGGGCAAGATCTGCACCTATGGAAGATTGGATTAGAGAAACAATTAATGTTGATGCTGATGAGCATGATGATACATGGGTAGGAGAAGTAATTTCAAAAGGTTTGAGGAGTGTTAGATGTTTTGGATGTGGAAAGCAAGGACATTTGAAAAGGGACTGTAGACAGGTCATTCCCAGAAACAATGTTTCTTCAAGGAACAATGGCAACAGAATGCCCCTTCCTTCTGGAGTATGCAGAAGGTGTGGTAAGGGAAAACACTGGACCAACGAATGTAGATCAACAAAGGACAGACAGGGTAATCCTTTGCCTCAGTCTTCGGGAAACTCCCAGAGGGGCCTTGCGCAGGCCCCCAGTGCAAATCCAGTTCAAACCTTTCCTGCAGCCATAGAGGAAATGCCTGCTCTGGAGAGCGATTAAATAACCAAATGCCTATTGGAATAAATCATGCTGGTCAGGATGATGAAACAGAGAGAATAGAAAATTCAGAAGAAAACATAAAGAAAATTTTTTGGCAAACTTCTATTATTGAACAAAGATCAAAATTAACAATAAAAATAAATGGTGTTTTGTTGTCTGGTCTGGTAGACACAGGTGCGGACGTTACCATAATTGCACCAAAATTTTGGCATCCAACTTGGCCTCTTCAGGAGGTAAACGTTCAACTGTTAGGAATTGGGACATTATCTCAGGTGAAACAGAGTGCAAGATGGCTCGAATGTATAGATCCAGAAGGACAGAGAGGAAAATTAAAACCATATGTGGCTAACATAACTATGAACCTGTGGGGTCGAGACTTGTTGCAACAATGGAATACTCAGATTAACATCCCTCCAATCTCAGAAACAAATCATAAACTAGCACATGTTACTGAGAGAAATATTAGAAGATATTGTTCTAATGAGTGGTCACCAGCCATCCATATTATACAAGAACAGGGCACAATAACTGATGATCTTCCAAAAACACCAACAGCTCTACCTTTAAAATGGTTAACAGACAAGCCTGTATGGGTCCAGCAATGGCCTTTAACAACAGAGAAACTCCAGGCTTTAGAAGAGCTGGTAGAAGAACAGTTAAATGCTCAGCATATTGAAGAATCAACCAGCCCTTGGAATTCTCCTGTATTTGTTATTAAAAAGAAATCTGGTAAATGGAGAATGGTAACAGACCTTAGAGCAATTAACAAAGTAATTCAGCCAATGGGCTCTCTATAATCTGGGATGCCTTTGCCTACTCTGTTACCAAAAGGATGGCCTCTCATAGTTATTGATTTAAAAGACTGTTTCTTTTCAATACCCTTACAAGAAAAAGACAAAGAAAGATTTGCTTTTACAGTGCCTACTTATAATAATTCTCAACCGGTTAAAAGATTTCAATGGAGGGTCCTCCCACAGGGAATGTTGAATAGCCCAACTCTGTGCCAATATTTTGTGCAACAGCCATTGGAAGTGATACGTAAAAAATTTCCTAAATCTATAATTTATCATTATATGGACGATATTTTACTAGCTGACTCAAATGCAGATACTTTAGAAATAATGTTTGAAGAAGTAAAGAAAATTTTGCCTTGCTGGGGATTACAAATTGCTCCTGAAAAGATACAAAGAGGAGATTCTATTAATTATTTAGGATATAAAATAGAGCTACAAAAATTAGACCCCAAAAGGTGCAAATACGGAGAGATAGACTACAGACTCTTAATGACTTTCAAAGATTATTTGGAGATATTTCTCATCTGCGAACTATTGTTGGGGTAAAAAATGATGAACTGAATAATTTGTTCAGAACCTTAGAAGGTGACAAGGACTTAAATAGTCCAAGAGAATTATCACCTGAAGCTGAGAAAGAATTGGCCTTGGTAGAAAAGAAAGTGCATGAAGGACACGTGGATCGTATTGATCCAAAGCTGGATTGCATTTTGGTTATTTTACCTTCTAGGCGTTCTCCTACTGGAATATTAATGCAGAGGGAAGATATTATATTGGAATGGATATTTTTACCAAATAAACCAAATAAAAAATTAAAAACTTATGTGGAAAAAATCTCTGACTTGATTTACAAAGGAAAACTGAGACTTCATCAATTAGCAGGCATAGACCCAGCAGAAATTGTCGTACCATTAACTAAGGAGGACATTGAAAAATTATGGACAGAAAGTGAACCTTGGCAAAGAGCTTGCAGTAATTTTTTTGGAGAAATTAACAGCAAATATCCCAAAAGCAATAGAATTGATCTTATAAAGAGAGCTGAATGGATCTTGCCTCAAATTGTACGGCAAAAACCCATATCTGGAGTTCGTACATTTTATACAGATGCCAACAAAGAAGGAAAGGCAGGTTACAAATCAGAAAATTTAAGTAAAGTGGTTCAAAGTCTGTATAATTCAGTTCAAAAATCAGAATTGTATGCTATTCTATTGGTATTAATGGATTTTTCAGAACCTCTCAACATAGTAACTGACTCTCAGTATGCTGAAAGAGTGGTGTTACATATTGAGACTGCAGAATTTATCCCTGATGCTTCAGAATTAACTTCACTATTTATTCAATTACAAGATACAATCAGGAAAAGGAATCATCCTTTATATATAACTCACATTCGATCCCATACTGGTCTGCCAGGCCCTCTAGCACAAGGCAATGATGAGATTGATAAATTATTGATAGGAAATGTGCTGGAGGCCTCAGAATTTCATAAAAAACATCACGTTAATAGTAAAGGTTTAAAAAAGGATTTTTCCATAACCTGGCAACAAGCCAAAGAAATAGTAAAGAAATGTCCTACTTGTTCCTTCTGCAATCAAACGCCATTACCAGCAGGATGTAACCCAAAGGGTACTCAGAGAAATGAAATCTGGCAGATGGACATGTTTCACTTTGCAGAATTTAGAAAACTGAAATATGTACACCACACCATTGATACTTTTTCAGGATTTTAATGGGCAACTGCTTTGAGTTCTGAAAAGGCTGATTCTGCAATCACTCATTTGCTAGAAGTTATGGCCATCATGGGTATACCTGCACAAATCAAAACTGACAATGCTCCATCATATGTCTCTGTTAAAATGAAACAGTTTTTTGCTTATTACAATATAAAGCATATTACAGGCATACCACATAATCCTACAGGTCAAGCAGTTATAGAAAGATCAAAGAGAACTCTAAAGGATATGCTAAACAAACAGAAATGGGTAACAAAAACCCCCAGAAATAGACTGCATAATGCTCTTCTAACTTTGAATTTTCTGAATGCCAATGAGAAAGGAACAACAGCTGCAGAGAGACATTGGATAATAGAAAAAACTACAGAATTAAATCAGCCTATATACTTTAAGGATGTGCTGACCTCAGAATGGAAACCAGGGTATGTATTACATTGGGGACGAGGTTTTGCTTTTGTTTCTACAGGAGAAGATAAGCTGTGGGTACCATCAAAATTGATAAAGGTTCGATTTGAACAAGAGAGACCTCTTAATTGAGGAGGTGATAGTTCATCAACCAGCATGAACATCCAATTTAAACTAACTTGTATCAATAACACATGCCTTTTCATTTAATCAGATAATAACTTGTCAAAAGGAAACATCCCCAAAATTAGTCTTGGGGAAAGGTTTTTGTTTTTGTCTCTTGGGAGAATGAAGGTTAAGGAATCTGAAGAACACTGGACAAATGAGACAACTGAAGAAAAGTGACAAATCATCTATCCCAAGAAACAGAGTGAAACGGTGTATGGGTATATATTATCTAAAAAATTTTTATGTCTTCCTAAATGTTTGTTTCTGCTTTTCTCTAAAGATTTAACACTATTGGTTTTCTAATAGTCCCAGTTCAATTAAAATTTAAAGCTGACTTTGGAGTTGGAGAATGGCTCTCTCCTTCTTTAAACTCAAGCATGTTGTTAAAAGGAAAATGTAAACTCCCTGTATCATGCCAGAATAAGAGCCATCTTCTGCTATGGTACAGGACAAAAGCAAAATTAATTAAGGGACTATTCTATTACTAATCTCAACTCTTTGATTCTATTCTGATTCTTTAAACTTTTCTCAAAGTATAAATTTTATATCAAAATTTACAAGATTAATATATATATACATTTTAAACTTTGTTAAGATATGAATGGTCACATAGAGTACTAACTAATTCTAGAAAAAAAGGCTAGCTGCATATATATGTTTTTGTATTCGAGTCTCTTATCAGTTTTTTGCAGGAAATCACGGCCAGGCCTAACATCAACTGAAGTCTCCAGAAAGAAGATGGGGCCCCACAACAACAACAATTCCACGTGGACAATAATAATATCATTAAGCTGACAAACATCATCCATAGATCAGCTTTGAACTACAAGGTGCTCAGAGCAAATTTGAGATGACTAGCTGAGATGATCCAGTCTCAAAGACTACTTGAATAAGGACTTGAGATAAACCCTGAACTTTGGCATTATACACAGACTGGATAATGAAGGATATAGTTACCTCTCCTAGAATTTGACAATTAACCTAAAATTTTTCTTTCAGGATAAAGAAAACTTCGCCCATACCCAGCAGGAAGCAATTTTAAGAATACGACGCCCACATTCCCAAAGAGGTGGTGTGGGGCGGGTGGTTTTTTGGTCTTTTTAATGGGTTTTGGGTCTGGGATAATTTTCAGTATTTAGGGGGGTTGGTTACAAGTTATTGTCAAGGGTTAGGAAAAAGGCTAAGCAAAGGAGATTAGATTTAAGGTTCTTGTTTAAAAAAAAAAAGAAAGAAAGAAAAGAAAAAGACAATTACTAGTTTTAAATACTTTACATTGGATTGAATTGTTTTATATTGTATACAAATTTGAAACTGATATTGTTAGAAAATGCTATATGTATATTTCTAATTGTATTTATTCCATCCATTTAACAATGTAATGCAAATTTCTGATCCTTGAATGTTATTATTATCAACTATTAGGATATAAAGAAATGAAAGCTAGTAGTTAGACATTATCATAGAACTTGTAGTCATATTAGATATGTTTTAAAAATTGAGCAGAGATGTTTTAGACAGGTCATCTTCAAACCCTTCAGAGATCTACAGAATATGGCATTTACAATGTTTTAATAACTTAGAAAATTTTTCTTTTTTGAGACATGTCGGCTCCTGGCAGTACCAATCTACTTTAGAGAAAATATGGGCATTGAAGAAACTGCATATGGAGTCAACTTTCATTCTGGCAAAAGTTAGCCACTGGACAACAAAGTATCCTCGAATCAACAGGACAAAATGGACAGACAGATCACGAAACAAGGGACTACTGATTCTTGCCAAAACAAGTGTGGTTATGGCTTTATCAAAAGGCATCTTCTGAAGCCAGGACAATATGGCCCCATCCCTGAAGTGGCCTTCGCATCCGGAAAAGGTACAGTGCCCTTTTCTTCGAAGGCAGCTTAACAGGCAGAGGGCCGATGGATTCTGTTGTACAATGGAACAGCAGCTGAAAGCTCATGCCTCTCAAAAGTAGACTGGCATTTAATAGAGGGATGTGGAGAAGAAGGGGATGCTGAGATGAAGCCATATATACACAGCCAAGAAGAATGGACAGCTGAATTAAAAAACTGTCAACAATTTCCAGAATTTAAAATCCTGAATCATGACAGGACACTAGTGGAATTCAGGTGTTTCTGGTACGTGGACTGCTCTCACCCAATGTGAGGTTGAACTGTTGACCTTGTGTACATCCTACTTCACAAATGAGTCTGTCAGATATACTAAGCCTATAGGCTGAAGATGATGCCCCAACACTGCGGAGAAACCTCAGGTGACTACCCAGGCAGCTGGCTGTTTCTGTCAACTCACAAAATTTTTTGGAAGTTGCTTGCATGCACTTCCTGTTTTTATTTTTGTTAGCTAATATTATTCCCTTCTTGGGTCTCTGAGGAGTTGAAGATTAGTTAGTTATGGTTGAAGATTAGTTAGTTATAGTTGAAAATTAATTAGGATAGAAAGTGCATTAGATACATCTTGGATTTACCAAAATAGGATAGATAATGGAATTGTTTTCTCTGATTTGTCAAATACCTGTTTAGGTATTTATTACTTGTATATATTGTATATAGTTATTGTACTTTTGTATATAGTTTTTCTTTTGTTAGTTATAACCTTTTGCTTTTTTTCTTTTTATTAAAATAGAAAAGGGGAAATGTGGTATTCTAATTGTACTGAATTATTATTTTGATTGTATGTTAATAAATAAAGTTGTCTGGGGGTCAGAGCTATTAGAGCCATAGCAAGAGTGTGGCAGTGGTGGCACACGCCTTTAATCCCATAGATATCTGTGTGTTCAGGGTCAGAGCTATTAGAGCCATAGCAAGAGTGTGGCGGTGGTGGCACATGCCTTTAATCCCATAAGATCTCTGTGTGTTCAGGGATATAGCCAGCATTGGAGACATATGCCTTTAAGACCTAGGGGGCTGTACATTCAGACAGTGACGAGGCAGTCATGTGTTTGGGTTTACAACCAATGAGAAGGCAGAACAACATACTATAAAAAAATGAACCGACAGGAAGTAGGTCTCTTTTCGCGAAGCTGGGACAGCAGGAGGAAGGGTGAAATTTTAACTCTGAGCTCTGACCTCTCGGCTTTCTCTTTTACATTGTTTCTGTGTTTCTTATTTAATAAGACGGTTGGATACATCAATAACATCCAAAATTGATTTCCTCACTATTCATTGCTAATGTCAAATACAGTCACATTAGGAAGGCTTTCACCCACCTACTTGCCCATCCCTGTCTCTGCTGTGATGACACCTGCTTTACAGTTGGTCAGTGAACTCAATTCTTATACAGATCCCACTTCATTTGTAAATTCACAATGAAATCTAGAGAACACTGAGGATACTCATTCACTGGTCTACTTTCCTTCCCAAAGACAAGTCAAGGTGCAGCCTGGAAGTATTTGCAGCACTGTTTCCCAGCCCCAGGCAGCAGAGGCAGGATTAGGTTTTCAAAGCAATTCTCAATTTTATAGTGTGAGGCAAGCATGAATTACAGGAGACATTCATCAAAACCAGTGGTTCTCAACCTTCTTAATGCTATGACATTTTAATACAGTGACCCCCAACTATAAATTATTATCACTGCTACTTCACAAGTATAATTTTGTTACAGATATGAATTGAAATATAAATATTTGTTTTCTGATGGTGTTAATCCAGTCCTGTTATAGAGTAATTTGATTTCCCTAAGGGAGGTGTGACCCCCCCCAAGGTTGTGAACCACTGCTTTAAGTTGGTAAGATAAACAAATAAATAGCACTTAAGAAAAAATAAAATGAAATTCTTAAACCAGTGAACATTGAAAACTAGAAATAGAGATTAGAGCAGTAATACATTTAAAGAAAATGAAATTTTAAAAATACCAATAATTGATATTTAAAATGATAAAATTAATTGGAAGAACACTTAGCTATACTGCTTTTGAAGTTGAGTAGGCACTTCCTTGATAGGGAGAATGCCATTAATTAAACTGTATGACATTGTCCCATTTAAAATGTTAACTATTGAGTTCTATAAACTGACACAGATTTACAGACAATGGCCTATGTCTCAAACCTCTCAGCTGACTTAACTGTGTCAACCATTATAGCACATATCTGTGTAGGAGAGTTCCCCAATTGGAATCTATCCTCCGTAATTGTACATCCACCAATTCTGTCTATTTTAATTCACCTGGAAGGAATTAATACTTGCTGGGTAATTACCCAGAAAGCCACTCACCATGACTCAATCCTTATTGTAATGGAGACCCCTGCAGCTCACTGCCTTAAACTTCATTCTGTGACCTAGCTATTGTCTAGTTTGTTTCCCTCGGCAGTATACACAGTATACTGCTCCTCTTCTTCTGTTCTGAAGGGAGAAGGCATGATACACACATATACACACATCTTTTCCCCTTACAGCAATGGATAGCTCACTATGTGACTCAGACTGGTAATTGGAGAACTCTTTGGTGCTGCAGACCTGTAATCTGAGAATTTATGGTGGTTAATAGGAAGGAAAGGAAGGGCAATGCCCCATGGGGCCATTGATATTGTTTAAGTCCACCTCAACCAATGATGGAGACCTGGACTCAAAACTGCTTTTCCAAAAGACTAGAGATGCCCCTGTTCTAGAATTAATATACCTTCATGGCATACCAGGACTTAATGTTGATTGTGACCCCTTAATGTTCTTTTGAGCAGCATTGAGAGGCCTGTTTTTTAATGGAGGGGTGGTCCTTACTACAGGTTGTGAATCAGGATTGTCTCCTTTGTTTTGAGAATATAGCTTTAAACCTGGTTAATCTTTGTTAATGAATATTTCCTTTTTGCCATACTATTCTCCAATAGGCATGGTTGGGATA
This sequence comes from Peromyscus leucopus, assembly GCF_004664715.2. NCBI lineage: Eukaryota > Metazoa > Chordata > Mammalia > Rodentia > Cricetidae > Peromyscus > Peromyscus leucopus. The sequence goes on along the minus strand of NC_051078.1, from coordinate 44,165,512 downwards.
CTACTTATCTTTGGGATATTTGAGATACAGTCCTCCCTTGCCTAAATTTTATGTTGTGAGGTAATGTCTCCTAAGAATGAGTAAATCCTTATCTTATTGATTCTATTATTATCAGTTCTATTCTTCTACATCACAGTTTAGTAGCGTAGTACAACTCTAAAACTGAGATACCATTTACAAGCTCCACAAAATTAACTCCAGATTAACTCCAGATCCTAAACCTAAGTGTTAAATGTTAAAACTGCAGAATTTCTGGAAGATACTAGAGAGACCAGGGTTCTCCAAGTTTGGCAAATCTGCCTTCCATGGTGATAATCCAAGCACTACAGGAAACGTCATTTCACAGTGATGTCAAAAACAAGGATATTTCTAAGAACAGTCCTGCTCCCATTGCTCGGCATAAACACAGGCAGCAGAGTGAGGTTATTCAGAGGCTGCCACCCTGTACAAGGGAAGGTGCAAGGACCACACAGGATCAACAGGAACATACCAAACTCTTTGTCTAGCCACCGACTCCCACCTAATCAGGGGAGGACCCACCATACCAGCTTCCTCAGCTCAGCTGGCCCACAGAGTCTGAAGATAGCAGCCTCTCACTCACCATGGCCAGCCACTCTTCCTGGCATGGGGGCAGTGGTCCCTCACTCACCTAGGCCAGCCCCACCTCCCTGTCTATGGAAAACAGTCCTCACTCATCATAGTGCAGCTGACAAGCTGACCTGCACTCTCCCCACAATAGAGGCCAAGGCACAACACACAGGACAACTTCTGACTTCCTCAGGAATTGAGCAGTCAGAAGCATGGCTCCTGGAAGTGCCCTCCCTTCTCACTGGTTTGTCTGGTGAAGCCTCTGATTGGACAGTGAGGCCTAAGAGACAAGACCAGTGAGCTGTAATCACAACACACAGTAGTTCTTAGCCCTGACTTTCATTCTAAGGACAGACATCCCAGGTTGGCTAGAGGTTTGTGCCAAATTCAACAGCAAGTTACTTGGTAATGTAATGCATGGGTTCAGTTTTCAAAGGAAGTATATAAATTCAGGAGGCAAATCAGACAATGTTGCACAAGAGGAACACAGGATGACTCAAGGACACTATAAAAGTCCACAGTAGCCTTGGGACTGATAACCACATCCCCATGTATAGAAGGTGGTGGGTTCTCATGATCAGAAGCCACCCCTGCCCCCAAAGACCTTTGTCCCAGACATTTACCAGCTCAACAAAGCATATTCCCTGTTTTAGAGAAGGAGCTCTGTTTCTTTCTCAATATATCAGAGACTTAGAGAAACCTTCCCAAACCTACGCAGGTTGCCAAGCTCAAAGAGGCCCATTTTCTAGTGTTTTTTTAAAGAAGGTATGTACATTAAATTTGACATTTAGATGCAAGATTCATTTGAAGTTTAATACTCATCTCATATACTGTGTAGCATTCTACTAATAAGCTGTAATATACAAGGGTGGAATTGGTGATATAAAAGATTTACCAATGATTAGGATATAGTCACAGAAACAATAATTTAGCTAAAGGTGGGATGCTTCTAAAATAACTCAAAAGTAAGCAGTATGTTAGCCAGAGCTGTTAGAAATTAGATTGCTAGAATATAAATATTCACTCACCTTTTTTTATACTGTTATTGATCACGTCTGTAATAAAAACAGGTAATGAGATGTTCCTCCATGGAAAAGACCCTCTGTGTAAAGATCTATCATAAGCTAGAACATTGTAGTTTAAAGAAGGATTTTTATTTGTGGTGTACTAGAGGGTATATAGATCAATTTGATGGTGTTTGGTTATTTATTTGCTGTTTATTTGTATTACCAACCTACACCCATTAAAAATCAGATGCATGGTTATAAGAGTGATGCTATGTATTATACAAAGACTGTCTTGTATTTTCTCTAAGGTTTAGTTTAACAGATTGTACCTAGGAAATTGTAATTTATTTCAACTGTCTATTTAATTCTTATTGCTCAGCACAACCTTAAGATAAACAATTTGACACCTTCCCCTGGTCAGTTTTGCCTGCTTAAAGGGGTGGCCACCACCAGGTTCGCTGACCACTGATGCTCCATCATTGAAATAGCTGTTCTTTCCTTCTGAGTATACAGCCCCTTTCCCAACCAACTGTAAGCAATTCTGCCATAATGACATGTGACTTTGTGATCTGGGGGATGAGCTACTGTACCTAGCCTGGGAAATACTCGGGAGAGGGTGGATTCTGTATTTGCATATGTGACAAGGTCATCTTCAAAGTGGTAATTTACCTTCAGTGCTTTCAGGCTTACTCCTTTGTACACTGAGAAATGTAATGGAACGCTAGAGTATATGGACAGTGGAACAATAGAGAGAAGGTGAGTAACACATATGCAGCTTTGGGAGAACTATTGTATACACTGAGTGGAGACATTCTTGTGTGGCCACTTTTGGGTTACTTAGAGTTTGTATTGCTTTTTATCAACATTATGGCTACTGTAACTCTTATAAAAAACATTTCATTGTGGGTGGTTTACAGTTTTAGAGGGTTTAGTACATTTTCATTATGGCCAGAAGCATGGTGGCGTGTAGGCAGACATGGTGCTGGAGAAAGAGCTAAGAGTTCTACATTCAGATCAGTAGGCAGTAGGTAGAAAATATGAAACTTTCTCCAATAAGACCATATGTACTGCAACAAGGCCACACCTCCTAATATTGCCACTCCATGTGGGACAATGTTGGCCATTTTTATCAAACAACTTCAGTATTCAACTCCTTTAAGTATCTCTTCAACCATGTTTAGTAAGTATGCTCAATGAACTCATAAATTTTCCAGGGTGATGTTGGTGAAATTGCATTTGCATTGTCATTGGGACTTATGAGTATGGGATAGACATTGTTTCGTACCCCTCTACCAAGGAGTAAATTCTTATAGTACACCATAAATATATTTGTTACTGTTCCTATGTCTCATGGAATTAGAAAAGGGAACTGGTACATTAAAAAATATTAGAAAAATGTAAACATGGAAATGACTTTAGATATATGAAGATGAAGGATGGATCCAAAATAAAAAGGACTGGAAAAGTTTTGCAAGTTATGAAGGTGTGATTAAGTTGCTTAAGGTACATAAAGAAGGAGATTTGGAAATCATATATTAAAGTTGGCAAAGTCAGATATCCACTATTTCAGAGACTCGCTAAAATGTTTGTTAAATAAAAGGTTATTGAGTTGTGTTTGGCTATTGAAATAGTATACAGTAGTTAAAAGTAACACACTGATGTAAACCTGATCTTCTAGGTGTTTAATACTCATTCTTGGAGGCTATTCTAATGTGGTCAGAGGGACTAATAGGAAAATATGTCTCCCCTTTTCATACAAGGTCAATGAGGTGCCTGGAAAAAAAGGCCATTGATCACATGTATTATTCTTAGAGGCCATGGAGCCACTACTCAATGAATGAGAAGGGCACCATGCTGCTTTTGGCTGATAAAGCTATGAGAGGTTGTGAAAGCTTATTGTGGGCTCATCACTCTGGAGACTAAGTACAGATGTCAAAATTTAATATCTAATAGATATCCCAAATTCACCTGGGAGAAGCCAGATCAGTCATTGTTTACATCTTCAGAGGATGTGGCATAAGAACTGGAGGTAGATATTGACTATGCAGTTTAGGGTAGAAACCTCCAAAGAAAAGTAAACAGTTGCATTCTTGACTAAAAGCCAGAAACATCACTGAGACTCTTAGCAGGATCATCCTTAACAAAGGCCAAAGATGCCAAAAGTGTTTTGGAAGTTCTGATCTTTGATGCTATGTGATTCTAGGGGCCTTAGGAAGCACATAGTTAAAAATGATTATGAAGGCCTTTACAAGAAAAAGGCTCTTGGTCAAGAGAATAGAATCTCTGCCCTGGGTACAGAACTAGCATTTCAATGGGGTAACCGATCAGTCTCCTGGCCAAGGAACCTAGTCTTTGGAGCCCAAGAAATGGCCACTCAGAACATTTATTGGTCACCTATAATTGATTAATTGATTACACATTGACAACTCAAACTGCAGAGAAAACTGGAAAATTTTAAGGCTCCTTCCTATTCCTTCATTTCAGTACTATGACCATAACGGCTTGTTATATGTAGACAATGAATTCCCGTTTTTACACAAGCACCTTTGTAATGCTCTGTAATGCCATTCAACAATAAAAAGCCTGGGCTGCAATAGAACATTCATTCCCCTGTTTCCTTTGCCTTCTTGCTGAGCAGTCAGGGTCCAGCCTGGAATGCCTGACACATTTGGGCTTAGAAGCAGGAAATAGATGGTGAAAATGATATAATGATGATCCCCAAATTTATGTCAAAAATTAAAACAGGCTTTATGGTATTGTGCTCCAGAGACTAGAGATTTATATTAGGGTACAACAAGGACCACTCATACCTTTTCTCTCAGGCTGAACAGTTTAAACCTGGAAAATAACAATCTTATTCTTCAGGATCACACCATTATATCCAGATCTTCTACACTGGTTCAATGTAGGGTGTTTACCCACCAACCCCACAGCTCCCCAGAGTTTAATATATATATTAAAACTCATTAATAACTTACAGCAATCAATATGTGTTATACCTTCCAGTATGGGAGTGGAAGATGATAAAGATGGCATTTATCTTTTGTGTTAGGTCCAAGGTGACTACAGCAGTCTTAGCTGCATCCAGCCCTTTCTAAACCAAAAACTCTTAATGTAATTGCAAACTTAAAGAATCCCTTATTTCATCATTACCAGTAACAAGTTAACATAAATATTGCTATCCATAGTTACAATTCTCTCAATATTACATCTTTAATTCTTAATAAAAATCATTTGAATTTTCTTGCTAACAGAACATAGGAAAAACTTCTGATGTATTCACACCAAACAAATATTTCCTTAACTCCACAAAACCAGGGTGCATTAACATCAATAGGTTAAACAATTTCTGCAAACATACATTCAATCTTAATTCACTCATAACTCCTTTTCTTTATAATTTTTAAAAACAATCTCAAACCTAGTTAGAAGAAAACCCAAACTCATACAATTCCTACAAACCCATATTGAAAAGCAATATTTCCAATCTAACCATTAACACTTTGAAAACTTTTAGCAAAACATCCAAAAGTAGTTTATTAATAAAACTCTTTACACTTTAAAAGTAGTCTCTTAGCATACCCATTTGCATTTCTTACTAACAAAACATGACATTATTCCACTCAATTTTTTAAATTAAATAGAGTAAGGAATATTAACTCTCCCTTTTCTTTATAATTTTTTTCAGCAAAATCTTGAGCCTAGTTAGAATACCCAAACTTTTCGATTTAAACAGTTCAATTTGTAACAAAAACCAGTTCCAAAAGTAATTCCATTTTTACATAAACAGTTCCATAAAACAATTCATGAATCACCAGTTAATAAAGTATATATGCATACACAAAATTCCATCTTGATTCTAGGTAGAAACAATAAATTTCTTCATTTAAACAGTTCCATTTTTAACCCAATTCCAGAAAATAGTTTCTAGGTCATTAGTATAAGTAAACTCAAAATTGTCCCATTACAATGAAATTACTATTGTTTGTTGCTAACTGTTCTTAAAGCTTAAATTAATCCATTTCCATAAATCTATACCTTGCCACGTGGCTGGTGGCTTACCAGAGTCTCTACATGCTGCTTGTCCTGGCAGTGGCTGCAGTGTCTCTCCCCTCAGCCTTCTGCTTCCCAGAATTCTCCTCTCTCCTTGTCCCACCTACTTCCTGCCTGGTCACTGGCCATCAGTGTTTTATTTATATAGAACAATATCCACAGCACTTGGGCGCCATTTGTAGCTTGAGTTTTCCTGCCTTGCTCACAGTCAGGACAAATCTTGGTCACCCACCAGTCCCACAGCCGCTCAGACCCAACCAAGTAAACACAGAGACTTATATTGCATGCAAACTGTATGGCCGTGGCAGACTTCTTGCTAACTGTTCTTATAGCTTAAATTAATCCATTTCCATAAATCTATACCTTGCCACGTGGCTGGTGGCTTACCAGCATCTTCACATGCTGCTGGTCATGGCTGCGGCTGGCAGTGTCTCTCCGCCTCGGCCTTCCACTTCCCAGAATTCTCCTCTCTCCTTGTCCCACCTACTTCCTGCCTGGCCACTGGCCAATCAGTGTTTTATTTATTGACCAATCAGAGCAATTTGACATACAAACCATCCCACAGCACTTCCCCTTTTCTTTTTTTAAAAAGGAAGGTTTTAATTTTTATACAACTCCAAAGCCAGCTTGGTATATTTGGGAATTTGGGCATAGCTTCTCTTACTACTTCCTGCTGGAGGGGGGCGCTGTATCTTATGGGGACACAAAGAAAATTTTAGGATCATGGAGTAGTCTGTGAGACTGTATTGTCTGAGCCAGTTGCCTTGAAACGATTCTGGATGTTGGATCATCTGGGCCATGGTGTCATCGGAGACCTTTCAGGTGGTCTTGGCTGGTCAAACCTGATGTATCTTAATCTGGAACAAATCCATAGCCTCTGGCTTTCTGTAGAAACAAAAGCAGAGCCTCTTTTCCAAAGCAATATATCCTTACATCCAAATTTTGAAGTCAAGGTACCTTTAAAATACACATTTTGGCATAACTTAACAGCTTTTGCAATCAAATATTTTTCTTCAGTTACAAATATCAAAGAGAACATAATCCAGATTCTCTGTGTGGTAGCCATCTTTATGTGGCTTATGTTTTATATTACCTTGAGCCTATTGCTTTAAACTGCACCATTCTAAGACTGAAAAGGCGCTGTGGCTGCTGGCTCCGCCCACTTCAGCTTCCCAACATGGTGGTGGTACGTTTTTCCGCCAGCTTTGGGAGTCATTAATTCTCAGAAATAGTGGGTCTATGCTTCTTATCAAAGCAGCGTGTAGCCCAGAAACCTCTTTTTTTGTTTTGTACTAGCAAAGGCTAAATCCACCATGCAGCTTAATGTGCCACTTGCAGAGGCCTCATTCCCACCAAACTGCAGATCGAGCACACACGCTAGGAACACACCAGCAGCTCAAACCGGCAAGCTGCTGCTCATTTGAGAGAGACAATTAGGAAACTGTTTTTAGCTCCATTTTAGAATCTTTTCTCAGGTTTTAGGTGGAAACTCTTGCCAACACGTTGAGCGCCATTTGTTGCTAACTGTTCTTATAGCTTAAATTAATCCATTTCCATAAATCTATACCTTGCCACATGGCTGGTGGCTTACCAGAGTCTCTACATGCTGCTTGTCCTGGCAGTGGCTGCAGTGTCTCTCCCCTCAGCCTTCTGCTTCCCAGAATTCTCCTCTCTCCTTGTCCCACCTACTTCCTGCCTGGTCACTGGCCATCAGTGTTTTATTTATATAGAACAATATCCACAGCAATTGTTCATTTCATTTCTTAAGTTCTAAAATTCAAATAATAAATTCTGGTACAAGCCTTCCAAATATGAAGAAATCCATAACAAAAATCTTTTTGTAGTTTTATCTCATTATTTTAAGTTCAAAAAGTTCAAAAAAGTAAATTTGGGTATCAGGCTTTCACTTCCAAATATGAAGAGATGTTTTACAACCAAAACTTTTTGCAGTTAACGATTTTAGTTCAAACAAGCATCTCTGCAACTTTTATTCTCAAGCCAGAGACCTCTTTAGGTACAGTAGTATTCTAAACTGCTCCCTTTTTGATGTTAGCTCAGGTTTTTCTGTGTTGATTTTCCATGGATCTCAGCTGCAGATGCCTTGTTGTGCTGGTTCTGGCATCTGCCATTCTTAACAGCTTCTAGGGCTTTTGAAAACTGCTCAGACTGCCTGCTTTGCCATCTGCTAGGACACTAACTTCTGTATCTCAGGTTCTTTCACCATATACATTAACACTTTCACAAACTCACATATAACATGTACTTAAGCATAAACTCACAGTCAACATTTACACATTTTTACAAACTCGCATATAACATATTAACATCTACTTATTTATACTCCTTAAGGAAACTATAGAACTACTTTAGCAAATATATTTCTTATTACGTCTATATTTATCTTTTACTTATATTCATTCTATTTATTTATTTCTTATTTAAACTTACATTTACAACTAGCATCTTTACTTCTTACAAGCTTATTACTTGTCTTAAGACTACCTTGGATGCTTCTTGCAAGCTTATACTCTTTTTTTTCCTTTTATTTTATTTTATTTTATTTTACAATACCATTCAGTTCTACATATCAGCCACGGATTCCCTTGTTCTCCCCCCTCCTGCCACCTCCCCTTCCCCCAGCCGACCCCCAATTCCCACCTCCTCCAGGGCAAAGCCTACCCCGAGGACTGAGTTCAACCTGGTAGACTCAGTCCAGGCAGGTCCAGTCCCCTCCTCCCAGATTGAACCAAGCGTCCCTGCATAAGCCCCAGGTTTCAAACAGCCAACTCATGCGATGAGCACAGAACCCGGTACCACTGCCTAGATGCCTCCCAAACAGATCAAGCCAATCAACTGTCTCACCTATTCAGAGGGCCTGATCCAGTTGGGAGCCCCTCAGCCTTTGGTTCATAGTTCAGGTGTTTCCATTTGTTTGGCTATTTGTCCCTGTGCTTTATCCAACCTTGGTTTCAACAATTCTCACTCATATAAACCCTCCTCTTTCTTGCTAATTAGACTCCTGGAGCTCCACCCGGGGCCTAGCCGTGGATGTCTGCATCCAGATTCCTCAGTCCTTGGATGGGGTTTCTGGCATGACTATTAGGGTGTTTGGCCATCCCATCACCAGAGTAGGTCAGTTCCGGCTGTCTCTCCACCATTTCCAGCAGTCTATTGTGGGGGTATTTTTGTGGATTTCTGTGGGCCTTTCTAGCACTTTGTTTCTTCCTTTTCTCATGTGGTCTGCAAGCTTATATTCTTAAAGAAACTCTATAGATCTATTTCACAAACTTATATAGGGCTACCATTAGCATATATCTAACTTAGTAAACAACTAAATATTTCTTAACACTTAGAAGAGTTTTAACATTTTCTAACAAGGCAGAATAATTTTCTACTTCTTATTCTTAATTATCATCACTATCTCTAATAGAAAGATTGTCTTAACTAGACAGAAAGTATGCAAATAATTTCTAAAGTTCAGAGCTTATAGATAGCTTTGATATTCTCAAAGTTCTTGATAGATTGAAACAAGAGTAATTCTTTAATGGCCCACTCTTAACTTAGGGACTTCTGTTGCTATCCATTTCAGATGTTTTATAACAACTATTAAGGGCTACATCAGTTTACAGCAAACACAGAAGAAAGAGAAGAAAAACCTTGTAAAGAATATGCTGTTTCTGAATTGCTTGGCTGGCAACTCAATTTCCCAACAAGAGAGCATAGTTGTCTAAATTGAAATGGGGTTCTAGACTTGCAGCTTTCAACAGGTCTGAGAACATTAGAAACAAAATCTCAAACTCCTCAGCAGTCTGGAAGCCTCTTTGTTCTCCTACAATCCTGACTGCAGGATGGAACCTAAATATCGAGAAAATTGATTTAGCTGCTTTTCATACTCAAACTCTGATACAATTTTCCCTCTTAATTTTTTAAAGCTGTATTTGCTATGAGTTCTTTAAAAATGCTGATGTCTTTAATAGAATTTTACTAGCCCAGTATTTTCACCAAAACTGCTACTATTCAAAGGAGTCAAGAACATATGTTTCTTCCATGAAACATATCCTTCATTAGCTTACTTTGAGAAAAAAAGCATTTTCAGGATTTAGTATTTTCACTTCATTATCTTTAACTCCTGATATTATTAGCAGCTGTGATATTTAGCATTGATTTCTTATAAGGAACTTTCAGGTGAAGAAACTATATTTTAAGACAGATTTTTCTGAAGTTTGTTTCCCATCTATAAAGCAGTCATTTTTTTTTGAATGCCTGTTTCTTTGTCTCCTTATTAGATTTTCAAAGAAATCACTCTTTGCAGGCTCTTCATTCAAGCAAAGAACTTTTTAAATTTCACATAAGTTTCTTCATATCTAAGACAAAGTTCAGTATATAAACTGCTTTCCCTTGTTTTAAGGATTTTAAAGTGGCTTGTTTGCTCTTATAGGTAGCTTTTTGTCTGATCTGAGTTCTCAAGAGGTAAGACTAAGTTTTCTAGCATTGCTTTGAGAAGAAACTTCATTCTGAGCTGAAAAGTTTTTGGACAAGATTGCCATCTTTAGCTGAAAAACATTTCCCAGAATTCATTTCTCTTCCTCAGCTCACTGTTATGAGCTAGCTTAGGGACTCCATTTCCCAGAGTTCTTTTTGGGTCTGAAAGTCAACTGGTCTTTTTTTTTCTTTACCAGACTTGCTTACAAATTCTTGCCCAGGATGTTTGAACCAAGTTTTTTGCTTTTGCAACAAGAGATTTGAACCAAGAGTTTTAAGTTTTCAATTACGGGACATCAGGAGATTTCTGCTTTCTCTGAGCTGGCTTCAACAGGTGTTTCTGCTTCATTTAACACTGTCCCCAATCAGAACTATACCTGCCTTGTTAGCCCGCATTGAGGCTGGCATTCCTGATAGCAATTTCCTTGGGGCTTGTGTTTGCCTTAGTCAGTCAGTGAAAAACAAAAACATTTACAACAGCATTTCCATACCTCCTTCAGAGAGATTTTCTCCCACTGATTTTATTCTCATTTTGCTTGTTCCTTTTCCCCCAGATGCAGAGCTTCAGGTATCTCAGGCTGCTCTGTTCCTCTGCTAGTGCCTTTGGAGGTAGGGACTTTTTCCACTCCCAAATCTACCTCAAACTCTAGCAGCTTTGTCAGGTCATGCATTTTCTGGTTAAAAATTCTATTTCTTTGGAGAGTCTTTCTCCCTGACAGTTCCCAGTTTGGTCTCAGTTTATCCCCTCTGCCCCAGAAACATTTCCCAGTGCCACAGTGACAGCTTTTTTGCTTCTGAAGGTAGGGCTTTAGTCCATTTCTGTTTTCAGGGTATGTATGGTTTGCATACAGACTGAAAATCTAACAAGGGAGGTTTTTTGCCATATCTATGCTTGCATTAGGACAGGTGTTTTCCCTCAAGACTTTCACCTGACCCAGTCCCCCAGTAGGTTGCATTTGCTTGTGTGGATGCTCAAGGACAGAGTTTATGCCAGAGGCAATCACCCCTTAGGGCTACACTTCCTCATCTCATCAAGAGTCAGTTGAAACAAAGCTTTTCTCAAAGAGATGCTTTCTCTGACAGAAAAGAAAGCTTTACTCCTGAATAGTTCTGTTCTGTCCTGGCTGCACTCTTTCCCCAAACCATGTTCTTGATTTGGCAGAACAACTGCAGGCACAGTTTGGCTTTACTGCTTTTCCAGAAAGGTCCTTTCTCTGATTGATAGATTCCCAACACGCCCCCACAGTTGGGCATGGTTGAGCAAGCCCGACAGACCTAGACACTTCTGCCTAGCCAGTTCCAGGTCAAAATAGCCATTTCTGGGTCAAAATGTCTTGTGTGACCAGGACCCCATGACTTTGCATGGTTGCGTAAAGTGCGCAACACAACCATGGATCTACGCACATGTATGGAGTAGCCACATGAGCCTGTGTATTCATACACAGCCCAGCCTTTATAAGCCAGCACCATATTCCTGGCTTCCCTCTTTATGCGTCTTTCCAACAGGCCTGTCACATCTCTCTCTCTCTCTCTCTCTCTCTCTCTCTCTCTCTCTCTCTCTTAGCTTAATAAAGCTATTGTTAGTGGATTCTGTCCTGTTTCGTGACATTTCCTCACAGGGTAAGAGTGCCTGCCAAAAAACTAACACTGATAGAAAAGCCTTTTTCTCAGATTTCTTTTTGCAGCTGTGGACCTATCAACCCCGGACTTGTAGGAAAGTGGACAACTGTGCCATTCCCACCAGCTTTAGCTTTGTTTGTTCATTAGCAATCTTCCCCTGGGTCCTGCACCTTCCTGCCTCAGCTCTGTGCTCAAGGAAATTTGCAACTGCAAGGAACCCTGAAATTCACTCCAACTCAGAGATGCTGGCCAGTGGCCTCTGGGTTTTTGGTCAGAAGAGGATACAATGCTAACAGAGTTTGCATTGCTTCAGGGGATCTTTGCATTAGGGCAATTAGGAGCACCTTTTTATTCTGAAATGCTCACTCAAACAAAACCCTTGATGCCTCAGCTTGGCTGTAACTGAAAAGCTTGGCTGTTTTTATTTTTCTCAGGTAAAATTTCCTGCCCTTTTGGGCTTGCTGTAGCTCTTTACCCACACTTTCCCAGGTATTTCCCTCAGGGGACTTTGACCCGCTGCCTTTTACTAGCTTGAAGAGACAGAGCTGAGAAGAGAGGCTTGTAGGAACTCCAGCCCTGTCTCCTGCATTTCAGGGATTTTTAAAGCTTGAAAGAACTTGGAGAGGTTTTGCTGTCTTAAGAAGTTTGTTGTTTTCCCTTAGAACTAATCACGGGTGATCCCCATACTAATATCTTCAGGTGATTCTAATTTTTTTCCTTTTGAGAAAGTTATAGGCTTTAGATTTTAAGTTTAAGAGAGCTTTTAGTTTGAGAAAGAAAGATTAAGGCTTTTTAGAGAGATTTTTTGCTTCCAAATTTTTCAAGAAAAGCTTTTTACTTTAAGAGATTTTTTTGCCAAAAGAGAAAGACCAACTTTTCCCAAAACTTCTGATCTTTAAACTTTCTGGCTTTTTACACCTGAATTTTTGCCTCAGGGAGAAATCACTTTTTCCTGCTGCTTGAACTTAGCATTTCAGCTCTTTTTAGGCCAAACGCTTCCATAGGAAACATTTTTTTCCCCATAAGCTCAAAGAAGAGCTTATTTACTACCTGTAAAGCTCAAAGAAAGATTTTTTTCCCAGTTTGTGTTCATAGCCCCCAAAGTTAGAAAATTAAAGAGTTTTTCTGTCTAGTTGCCTTCCTTATTTTTTTCTACACTATCTTACACTTCTAAGTTTTTCCTATACTATATTACTATCCTATACCTTATACTTATTATTCACAGATAGAAAATGCGAAAGGGATATAAGATAGAAAATTTTGACAGAAGGGAATTTTGTGCTGCAGCATTGGACATCCTTCCAGTCCATTTTTCTTTTTCTCTTAAGGATAAAAAAATTACTGCCCCTCAATAATATATATATTTTCCATAACACTGACATGCCACTTTCCACTGGCAGGGCTGACTCACACTTTTGTCAAAGACTCTGTAATAAAACTATTATTTTCCTTTTTCTTTAGTCCCTATCACTTTGTCCTTAGTCCCTGTTCATTTGTCTTTAGTCCCCCTTTTTTGTCTTTAGTCCCTTCTTTTTTCTTTTTTCTTCAGTCCCTGTTCATGGCGCCATTCTGCGGGGTGTTTACCCACCAACCCCACAGCTCCCCAAAGTTTTCTTGAGTGTGAGCAGCAGGAAATATTAGATAGAATGTTTTAGACTGTGAAGATAAACAAAAAATAAAGGATAGCCTCGAGAGGACCTGGAACCTATTCCAATGGGCCCTGACTGTCTGTTCCCCAGGGATTTTATAGAGACACCAAGGGGTGGAGCAAAAGACCTCCTCCCCCAGCACAGCCAAGTGCAGACCATTTGGGCACCTGCACTCAGGCCTGTGGCCCTAATCATCCTCTATGTGGACCTGCTGAAAAAAGCCAAGAGGAACCTGAAAACAGGCTCCCACAGTTCTACTAGAGTAAATACACTAATTTGATTTCATGAAAGTTCAAATTCTTGATTGGCTGGTCTGTGGGCAGTCAGGACACTTAATGATCATCTAACATTGATGATTTCAGTACTCATTGCTAATGTCATCTACTGTAACAGCAGGAAAGCTTCCACCAACTTCCTTGCTCATCCATTTCTTTGCTTTGTCTAAATCTGATTAAAGTTGGTGTGTGAACCCAATTATTGCACAGGTCCCTTTTCACTTGTAAGTTCCCAATAAAAGCCAGAGAGTTTGGAGGAAACTCATTCACTGGTTTATTTTTCTTTCTCACTGACCAGTCAAGACCCAGACCAGAAGGAGTGACAGGACTGTGTTCCCAGCCCTCGACAGCAATTTCAGGATTAAATGATCAAAGCAATTCTCAATTACATTGTGTGCAGAAAGTCTGAGCAAAGAGGAAAGTGCTCTAAATAGAAAAAAAACCACCACCTGAGGAAAAATGCAAGAAAATCCTTAATAACTAGAAAATACATAGAATAAAAGAAAGAAGAGATTAAAGCAATGATATAATTAAAGAAAATCAAATTTAAAAAGTGAAACTAAGCCAGGCAATGGTGGTTCACACCTTTAATCCCAACACTCAGGAGAAAGAGGCAGGTGGGTCTCTGTGAGTTGAAGGCCAACCTAGTCCACAAAGTAGTTCCAGGGCAGGCTCCAAAGCTACACAGAGAAAACCTGTCTCAAAAAACCAAAAAAGTAAACTAATAATTGATATTTAAAAAGTATAAATATAATTGAAAATCACATAGCTATCCTGACTTTCAAAGGAGCAGGCCATTCGCTGGTAGAGGACTGGCATTAAAAACAACTGTTAGACCTTGCCACTATGTGCTATGTTAGCTGCTGAGCTTTGTAACCTGACACAAACATCTACAGTCAACAACCTGTGTCTGATCTCTTTGTGCTGACTTAACAGTGCAAAACAGGATTGAATATATCTGCAAAGGAGAGCCCACTAGCTGGAAATTCAGTATTCATTGGATCAAAAGAACCTTCTCAAATTGTATGTCCACTAATCAGGCCTTCGTTTGTAAGCATGATATAAAATAGTACATGATGGGAAATTACAAATCACTAACCCTGCCACAATCAGGTCCTATTTCATAAGGATAAATCCAGCAGTTAATTACCTATCTTCTTTTCCCCTGCAGTGTGCATAAGAAACTATTCTTCCTATTCTGTTCTAAAGGCAGAAGCCGTGCTTCACATATAAATCTTTTACCAGCTACTGGAATAGACAGTTGACTACATGACTCAAATGGGTAATTTTAAAACTCACTGGTGGTAGAGCCTTTTAAGAATTTAGTTTGTTTAATCAGGAGGACAGTAAAGACATTGCCCTGAGAAGCAATAGACTGGGATCAAGGTCAACATAAGAGGGCTTGTCTTAGAAACATTTTCTTAATGGCCGGATGTACAGCTGTTCTACAATTAATGTCTTTCTAGAAATAAATCACTCCATATAGTTAATTGATTAATAAACAAAAATCGATTTACTAACAGTGTGCATCCATCTCAGGCTAATGCTATAAGAGAAGGCAGACTAGAACACATTTTGCATTCTATATATGATATCATCCTTATATCTCTTTTAGGATCAGATCCCAAGTGATACTTTGAACAATTAAATAGGGTCAGAAGACTGCAAGTGTAGCTACTTAGGCAAAGGAAGATATATAGAGAAATATTTGTCTTTTAGATGATAAATTACACTCTACATTTAAAATATGTATCAATATATTAAAAAGATGCATCATTGTCTTTAATTCTCACACATACAAAGGGCAGAGACCACAAATACAAAAAAAAATCAAGGAAAAGTAAACTATCAGTACTGTGGATGCTCTTTTTTGATGACCTGTACTAGTGAGATATTTAAACCAAAGAATAAGACTTTTTGCTCTGAATATGCTGCCTCAGAGGAAGCACAGAGTTGCTTCCATGCAGGAGCAGGAGACACTCATTTTAACTAGCCTTGACTGCTGTCTATCTCCAGGCTGTGACATCACTGTAGATAATTCTTTAATTTTAATTTTATAAAAATAGCTGTTTGACGACAAGAGTCTGGGTGCAGTACCTTCAGAGGCCAAAGTGGGTATCAGGATCCTTGGAAGGGGTGAAGAGTTAGTTAGCTGCTACGTGGTTTCTTGGAATGGAACCTTTGTCCTCTGTAAAAGAACCCAGTGCTCTCAACTTCTAAGCCATCACTCTAGCTGTTTTTTAAAAAATATATTTTCATACATTTTAATTAAAGTGTATTACATCATTTTCCCACTTCCTTTGTCCTCTGTTTACTACTTCACACATTCTTCCTTTCTAATTTCTTCCTTGTTAAGCATGTGTGATTAAGTAAGCAGAGATATATGAATAGAACCTGCTGAGTCCATTTCTACTGGTTGTGTGTATATGGTTTCAGAGCTGAACACACAGCATTGGATAAGCAGTTAGGGAGCTTATCCTTACCTGAGGTCAATTCTCTCACCTGCAGGAATATTCTCCTTTTTAATGAGCATCAGAAATCTGCCCCAAAGTGACCTAGGCTGCCTTAGTCAGGAAATTTACCAAGAATAGAAAACCTGGGGTATCAATACCTCAGCTAACACTTGCTGGAGCTATGGCCCTGTAGCTCTGGAGCTGCAGGGGAAATTATGGACATGGCCATGAACCAGTCACAGACTCCTTTGGTACTAAGGGCCTTTCCCCAAACCCAACTGACCATGTTCACCTTAGATGACTTTGAAATCATGAAATTTCTGCCTCCAATTTCTAAATACCATGATTAGAGGTCTGTGCCACAAAACCTGTCCCAGGCAGCTTCAACTTCACTTCACGAGTCATTAGAATGACAGAAGCAGTGAGATGAGCAGTTATACTTAACCATATTCAAAATCAAATATTTCTTTGAACCTGGGTTTCATCATCTGAAGAATAAGGACAGAACCCTATCCTACTCCCTTGATTAGTTATAACAGAATGAATTAGTTAGATAAATTAACACAATGTTGTTCATAGTTGGAGGACAGTGGACTTTAAAGCAGAGGGGCTGAATTTGATGGGAGTCTTCTTCTGTTGCTGTAGTTAGGTCTAGAGCCTGCACCTTTGCTATGGTAACCAGCCAGGCTCAGCCACTCATCTTTATTAAGCCATATAAGGAAACCAAGTGATACAATTGTGATGTGCCCACATATAATGTAGGCACTCTGGAAACAAGGTAGGCAGATCTCTGTGATGTCCTAGGACAGTTAAATCTGTACAGTGAGTCCCAGAGGAGACAAGGTTTGTGCTAATACTGTTCTTTAAAACAGAAAGAGGAAAGAAAGAAAGAAAGAAAGAAAGAAAGAGAGAAAGAAAGAAAGAAAGAAGGAAAGAAAGAGAAAGAAGAAAAGAATCAAAAAGAACACATTATTAATGAACAATGATAACATGATAGTTATTCAGTTTCACTAATTTGGCAATGAAGATTTAGGAAACAAATCCATGCTTGATGTCTTAAATGGTTTAGATAGAAGACAAAAAATAAACAAAAAGGAGTAATCTAATGAAGTCATATAATGAATTTTCTCATCTCTAAAACCGTCCCTCATTTTCAGTTCCTGTCTCTCCAGCCATGTAGTCAGATAGGGAGTAAATGTTTCTTCAGTAGAGACATTTTCATCCTGAGGATTCAGTCTTTTCCCACAATGAGATTCACAGAGAAATTACAAGTTCATGGGGTCCACTGTTATACTAGTTGTTAGTCAAAGAAAGTGATATAAATGACTCTTAAGAATGTGCTTATTCCTGCCATGCACACATATTACAGGGACATCAGGGTGGGGACTGAGCCCCATTAAGGTCCAAGGTGGGATGCAAAGTTGGGGCTATAGGGTATTGTCACGGGCAGGTACATGTAGTTGTAAAAAAAAATGAAAGAACAGAAGATCTGGAGGTGGCTAACCCACCACAGATGTGTGGATAAAGATAGCACGGTAGGACCCAACTTGTCCTCAGTTACACTGCATTGCCCTCTGAGCATTTGATCTTTTGACTTTTATACCCAAAGGTCCCTCCCTAACAATCTCTCTATACTTCACAGCTCTTTATAAATGCCTAAGTGCCCCACTCTTAGAGTGACTTCTGTTTTAGTCGCAGGATCTCCTGACAACCTGGATGTCATCTGAAGTCACAACAAAAAAAAGGTTACTAACTCAAGGTTTTGTGGACATCAGAGAAGCAAATTATGATGTCCTTCAGACAGATCAGTTTTCATGCCTGCATGTTCTTTTTGTCTCCATACAGAGGTATAAACACCAGCCAGAGAACACATGACATATACCCTTGTCAGCTTACATTGCTGCTCATTTCTGACACTGGCGATAAACTCAGTCTTGTGGCTTTGATCAAGTGTTCATCCACTTTTTAAAGACTTGTAATGTCAGTTCCACTCCTGATCATTTTGTACTCTTCCCTCATTTTGTGGATATTTAGGCTTGGAAAGTTATTTAAGCATGCAGTCTAAGGGAAACAATGATGCTATCAGCTTATGTCTCATCTGGATCATTAGGACTGAGGTAAGGATAAATTCAGGATCATCCATTCACTTCTCACTGCTGTAATGAAATGTTCATGTGGCTGAATAGATCACTCAACACCAATGAGCATTGGCTGCTCATTCATAGGAGCCTGACTTTGATTCCCAACAACCAAGAGACAACTCACAACTGACTGTAACTACAGGCACTGGGAAACTAAAACTCTTGTGACTGCTACTAGTACTTGACATGCAACTGATATACATACTGGCAAAACTTATCACTGAAATTAAATTTAATCCATTTTAAGGATAACATATACATGAAGAAAATATTTTTTTAAAAATATGGACTCACATATATATCTGTCTTTTCAACATTTACATATCTGGTTATCTAGAAGGCCAGAAGATTGCATTAGATCTCCTGGACCTGGAAATACAAGTAGTTCTTAGTCATCTCATATAGGTGTTAGGAACCATACTTGGAGAGCGAAGAAGAACAGTAATATTGAGCAACATCTCCAGCTCCCAAATATGTCATTAAAATGCCAATGATGAAAATGTACCATTATTTCTTCTATCATTAAAATGCCAATGATGAAAATGTACCATTATTTCTTCTGTCTTCTGTCACTTGAAGGTGATGAAAGTCCCCACTAGATGTTTTCAAAGGATTCAGTGGCTTTCTATATTTCTGTAAAGGGACTCTCCACATTGTGTCATATTTTCATTGTCAACAAAGTTCCCTTAATGTGAGTAAAAAAAGATAATAAAAGTGTTGGTTGAAACCAGTCAGAGTCCAGTCAGATTATATAAGGATAAGTACCATTACTTGAGAATACTTTTTGTTTGTGGAATTTTTTGGAGACGTGATATCTCTACATATCCCTGGTTGTCCTGAAATTCACTATGTGGACCAAGCTGACCTAAAATAAGAGAGTGGAATGCTACTATCTTCCAAATGCTGGGATTAAAGGCATGCAAATCTAAGCCAAACTGAGATTTGTTTTTAAAATGACCTATCTTTGAATCAGAGAATTAAATCTTAAATAAGATTAAAAATGGAATCAGTAATGCTTTGATGAACCATAATAATTCTTGAAATTCTATAATAATAATTTAAACTAGAAAATCATTTCATATGTCCTCAATAATTGGGTTAACTTCTTTGCTTTTTTGATTTCATCAATTTAAAAATGTTTGAACTGTGTTTATGTGGACATCATTTTTCCGTTATGTGTATGTGGCAGTGAAAGGACAGTTTATACATGTCTGTTATCTACTTACCCTATGAAAGTTTTAGAGATGAAATCCAGGGAATTATTTGGATGCCAGTGACCTCAATGGCAATTGATTGGGTATTTAAATTATTTATGTATGTGCTGGTATGTGAGTGTGCATATGCCATACCACTAGTGTAGAAATAGGAGAAAAATTTGTAGTAGTGACATAGGTTTCCTAGATATTGAACTCAGGACATCATGATTAACAGCAACCATGTTTACTCACAAAAACTATTCTCTAACATTCATTTGTTGTTCTGGGAAAGTGTTATGAACAAATGTTAAGTCCTGATAATAAACTAACTCATTTAACCTGCAATAACAACAAAAACAAAGACAGCAGTATATCATTTTCATTTGTAAATAAGATTTATTATTCAATTTCTACTATATTCTATTATATTTCAATGAAAACCTATTTACAACACGAAAAGACAATATTTTACTGATTTAATGTATCAACTGATCTTATTTGAGCATCAATGAGACTGCTCTGTTAGAAATGTCTGTGTTGTGCAAAACTTTGACCTAATCTTGATCACCATATGAAGATGGACAAAAGCAGACCCCATAAAATTGTCTTCTATTCTCTACATTTCTAACATGGCTTACATTACACAACACACACACACACACACACACACACACACACACACACACACACACACTCTCGCATGCACGCACGCCCGAAAGCATGAACTCACACCAGAAAACATTTTAATGTAAACCTCAGGGCTATTGCATTATGTGGCATCACTGGATAATTCTCTTAGAAAACAAGATTTCAAGATGAAGTGTTAAATGGATAAAAGATGAAGACATGAAGATGCATGCAACTTCAAATAATATATATATATAAAGTATATCAAATTATATTGAGAAATATAAAGTTGATTACTGATTAACTTAAACTATTACATCTGTTTCAAATTGATGAAAATGTTTCTTTGGATATGTACATGAATTATTTAAAGATTTTTATATTCTCTATTAAGTATTTTAACATTGTCATTAAAATGTTTTCACAAAAAAGTCATCATTGGGGGCAGAGACATACAGGCCCAGCGGCAGCCAGCAGAGACATACAGGCCCGGAGGTGGACAACAGAGGTAGACGGGCCTGGCAACTGTGGCCGACAGGGTCATACAGGCCCGGCGGCGGTGGCCCGCAGAGGTAGATGAGCCCAGCAGCAGCGACAAGCAGAGGCAGGTAGGCCCTCGGCTGCCTGCAGCAGCAGCCGGCAGAGACATACAGGCCCAGATGTGGCCTGCAGAGGTAGATGGCCCGGCAGTGGCGGCCAACAGGGACATACAGGCCCAGTGGCAGCCTGCAGAGGTAGATGAGCCCAGCAGCAGGGACAAGCATAGGCAGGGACGCCTCTAACCCCAACACCCAGGGAAGAAGCTATCTCGGTGGGACGGAACCAGAACGAATCTGAACACTCTGTCTGAGGACAACCCAGCCCAGCTGCTGATCCTGCGAAACCCAACAACTTGGAGGTATTGGTGAGACTACCCCACTCAGCTGAAATCCATCTGGTAGAAGATTCAGATCCCTACAGTTTGAAGTCTGAAGAAACAAGATCAGCTGAGGAGTTGATGAATGAACAAAATGTGACCTGGGAACACAGAAGAAGGCACTGCCCAGCCACCAAACCAGATCACCAGAATCATAAGTATATACTTCACCGACTGAGATCAGCTGCCCCTGAAGAAACAACCCCATAGCACCAATTTAACCAAGATCTCCTACTGAACCAAGACTAAAAATTAGAACAAGAGAGGCACTCTCAGACACAGACACCACCTGCACCGCACAGAGGAAGAGATGAGTAGACGCCAGTTCAAAAATACATAAAGACAACATAAAGACCTATATGGCAACATCAGAACCTAGTGATTCTACACCTGCAAGACCTGATCATACCAAGACAGAAGAAACAGAAGAAATCAACCCTAAAAACGACTTTAAGAAGATAATAGAGCCCCTTAAAGAAGAAATAAAACATTCCCTTAAAGAGGAAATAAAAAATTCCCTTAAAGAGATAATGAAAAACTCCATTAAAGAGGAAATAAAAAACTCCCTTAAAGAAATGGAAGAAAAAACGAGCAAAAAAATGGAAAGAAATCAAAGAAAGCCAAGAAAAAGCAATTAAACAGATGAAAGAAACATTCCAAGATCTGAAAAATGAATTCAAGACAATAAAGAAAACACATGCTGAGGGAATGCTGGAAATAGAAATCCCGACTAAAGGAACAGGAACTACAGAAACAAGCATAACCAACTGATTGCAAGAGATGGAACAGAGAATCTCTAACAATGAAGACACAATAGAGAAAATAGATTCGTCAGTCAAAGAAAACACTAAAGACAAAAAAGTCATAACACAAAATGTCCAGGAAATTTGGGACACCATGAAAAGACCAAACCTAAGAATAATAGGGATAGAAGAAGGAGAAGAATTCTCAAAGGCACAGAAAATATATTCAACAAAATCATAGAAGAAAACTTTCCTAACCTAAAGAAAGAAATACCTATGAAGATACAAGAAGCTTACAGAACATTGAATAGGCTGGATCCAAAAAAAAAAAAAAATCCCCTCGCCACATAATAATCAAAACACTAAACATACAGAACAAAGAAAAAAATATTAAGAGCTGCAAAGGAAAAAGACCAAGTAACATATAAAGGCAAACCCACCAGAATAACACCAGACTTCTCAATAGAGACTATGAAAGCTAGAAGATCATGGACAAATCTTATGCAGACACTAAGAGACCACAGGTGCCAACCCAGACTACTATACCCAGCAAAACTCTCAATCACCATAGGCGGAGTAAACAAAATATTAAAGGATAAAAACAGATTTAATCAATACCTGTCCATAAACCCAGCCCTACAGAAAGCACTAGAAGGGAAAATCCAATCCAAAGAAGCTAAACACATCCATGAAAAATCAAGCAATAGATAATCCCACACCAACATACACCAAAGAAGGACAACACAACACAACCACAAAAAATAGCAGAAATTAACAATTACTGGTCATTAATATCCATCAATATCAATGGTCTCAGCTCACCTATAAAAAGACACAGGCTAACAGAATGAATAAGAAAACAGGACCCATCCATCTGCTACATACAAGAAACACACCTTAACTTCAAAGACAGACACTACTTCCGAGTAAAGGGCTGGGAAAAGTCTTTCCAAGCAAATGGACCTAAGAAACAAGCTGGTGTAGCTATCCTAATATCTAATAAAATAGACTTCAAACTAAAATCAATCCAAAGATATCAGGATGGACATTACATATTTATCACGGGAAAAATCCACCAAGATGAAGTCTTGATTCTAAACATTTATGCTCCAAATACAAAAGTACCCACGTTCATAAAAGAAACACTACTAAAGTTTAAAATATACATCAAGGCCGGGCGGTGGTGGCGCATACCTTTAATCCCAGCACTCGGGAGGCAGAGGCAGGCAGATCTCTGTGAGTTTGAGGCCATCCTGGGCTACCAAGTGAGTTCCAGGAAAAGGCACAAAGCTACACAGAGAAACCCTGTCTCAAAAAAAAAACAAAAAACAAAAAACAAAAAACAAACAAACAGCAAAAAAAACCACACATCAAACCCCACACATTAGTAGTGGAAGATTTTAACACACCACTCTCACCAAAAGACAGATCTACCAGACTGAAACTTAACAAAGAAATAAAGGACCTAACAGATGTTATGACTCAAATGGACTTAATAGATATCTACAGAACATTCCATCCTAACACAAAAGAATATACCTTCTTCTCAGCACCCCATGGAATCATCTCAAAAATTGACCACATGCTTGGCCACAAAACAAATCTCAACAGACACAAAAAAATTGGAATAACCTCCTATATCTTATCAGACCACCATGCCTTAAAGTTAGACTTCAACAACAACAAAAATTATAGAAAACCCACAAACTCATGGAAACTGAATAATGCCCACCTGAAACATCAATGGGTCAAGAAATAAATAAAGAAAGAAATTAAAGATTTCCTAGAATTCAATGAAAATGAAAGTACAACATACCCAAACTTATGGGACACTATGAAATCAGTGCTAAAAGGAAAATTCATAGCTCTAAATGCACATATAAAGAAGATGGAGCAATCCCATACCAATGAATTAACAGCACAACTGAAAGCTCTAGAACAAAAAGAAACAAACTCACCCAGGAGAAATAGAAACCAGGAAATAATCAAATTGAGGGCTGAAATCAATGAAATAGAAAACAAGAGAATAATACAAAAAAATCAATGAAACAAAGAGTTGGTTCTTTGAAAAAATCAACAAGATAGACAAACCCCTAGCCAAATTAACCAAAAGGCAAAGAGAGAGCACCCAAATTAACAAAATCAGAAATGAAAAGGGAGACATAACAACAGACAATGAGGAAATCCAGAGAATCATCAGATCATACTTCAAAAACCTGTACTCCACAAAAATGAAAAACCAGGAAGAAATGAACAATTTTCTGGATAAATACTACATACCAAAATTAAATCAAGACCAGATAAACCATTTAAATAGACCAATAACCCCTAAAGAAATAGAAACAGTCATCAAAAGTCTCCTAACCAAAAAAAGCCCAGGACCAGATGGTTTCAGTGCAGAATTCTACCAGACTTTCAAAGAAGAACTAATACCAATACTCTTCAAAGTGTTCCACACAATAGAAACAGAAGGAACACTACCAAACTCTTTTTATGAGGCTACAATTACCCTGATACCCAAACCACACAAAGATGCAAGAAAGAAAGAAAACTACAGACCAATCTCTCTCATGAACATTGATGCAAAAATACTCAACAAAATATTGGCAAACCGAATCCAAGAATACATCAAAACAATTATCCATCACGACTAAGTAGGATTCATCCCAGGGATGCAAGGATGGTTCAACATACGAAAATCAGTCAATGTAATACACCATATAAACAAACTGAAAGAAAAAAACCACATGATCATCTCCTTAGATGCTGAAAAAGCCTTTGACAAAATCCAACACCCCTTCATGATAAAAGTCTTAGAAAGATCAGGAATACAAGGAACATTTCTAAACATAATAAAAGCAATTTATAGCAAGCCAGCAGCAAACATCAAATTAAACAGAGAGAAGCTCAAAGCAATACCACTAAGTTCAGGAACAAGACAAGGCTGTCCACTCTCCCCATATTTATTTAATATAGTACTAGAAGTTCTAGCTAGAGCAATAAGATAACAAAAGGAGATCAAAGGGATACAAATTGGAAAAGAAGAAGTCAAACTTTCACTATTTGCAGATGATAATAGTATACATAAGTGACCCCAAAAACTCTACCAGGGAACTCCTACAGCTGATAAACTCCTTCAGTAAAGTGGCAGGATACAAGATCAACTCAAAAAAATCAGTAGCCCTCCTATACACAAATGATAAAAGGGCTGAGAAAGAAGTCAGAGAAACATCACCCTTTACAATAGCCACAAATAATATAAAATACCTTGGGATAACACTAACTAAACAAGTGAAGGACCTTTTTGATAAGAACTTTAAGTCTCTAAAGAAAGAAATTGAAGAAGATATCAGAAAATGGAAGGATCTCCCATGCTCATGGATAGGTAGGATTATCATAGTAAAAATGGCAATCTTACCAAAAGCAATCTACAGATTCAATGCAATCCCCATCAAAATCCCAACACAATTCTTCACAGACTTGGAAAGAAAAATACTCAACTTCATAGGGAAAAACAAAAGACCGAGGATAGCTAAAAGAATCCTATATGATAAAGCAACCTTTGGAGACATCATCATCCCTGACCTCAAACTCTACTATAGAGCTATAGTAATAAAAACAGCTTGGTACTGGTATAAAAACCGACATACAGACCAATGGAATCGAATTGAAGACCCTGACATTAATCCATGCACATATGAACACCTGGTTTTTGACAAAGGAGCCAAAACTATACAATGGAAAAAAGAAAGTATCTTCAACAAATGGTGCTGGCATAACTGGATGTCAATATGTAAAAGATTACAAATAGATCCATATCTGTCACCATGCACAAAACTCAAGTCCAAGTGGATCAAAGACCTGAACATAAATCCAGTTACCCTAAACTTAATAGAAAAGAAAGTAGGAAGCACTCTTGAACGCATTGGCACCGGAGACCATTTCCTAAATATAACACCAACAGCACAGACCCTGAGCACAACAATTAATAAATGGGACCTCTCAAAACTGAGAACCTTTTTCAGGGCAAAAGACACAGTCAATAAGACAAAAAGACAGCCAACAGAATGGGAAAAGATCGTCACCAACCCCACATCTGACAGAGGATTGATCTCCACAGTATATAAAGAACTCAAGAAACTAGACATCAAAATAATGAACAGTCCAATTTAAAAAATGGGCTAAAGAGCTAAACAGAGAATTCACAAAACAAGAAATACAAATGGCTGAAAGACATTTAAAGAAATGCTCAACATTCTTAATCATCAGAGAAATGCAAATCAAAACAACTCTGAGATACCACCTTACACCTGTCAGAATGGCTACGATCAAAAACACCAATGACAGTCAATGTTGGAGAGGATGTGGAGCAAAGGGAAAACTCCTCCACTGTTGGTGGGAATGTAAACTTGTACAACCACTGTGGAAATCAGTACGGCGGTTTCTCAGGAAATTAGGAATCGAACTACCTCAAGACCCAACCATCCCACTCTTGGGCATATACCCAAGGAATGCTGATTCATACCATAAAGATATATGCTCAGCTATGTTCATAGCAGCACTATTTGTAGTAGCCAGAACCTGGAAACAACCTAGATGCCCATCAACAGAAGAATGGATGAAAAAATGTGGTACATATACACAATGGAGTACTACTCAGCAGAGAAAATTAAAGCATGAAATTTGCAGGCAAATGGATGGAACTAGAAAAAATCATCCTGAGTGAGGTAACCCAAACCCAGAAAGACAGTCATGGTATGTATTCACACATAAGTGGATTCTAGATATAAAATAAAGAACAATCAGACCACAACTCATAGAACCATGGAGGCTATATATATAGCATGGAGGTCCCTAGGACGACTGTGGCTTATAATAAATTTCAGTTTTACTCAATTATTGAAGAAAAAAGTCATCATTGGATGTATATCATATACCCTGGGACTTGTACTCAGGAGATTGATATACAAGGATCATAAATTCAAATGTATCCATGATTAATTACTGGCATTTAAGCAGGCTGGATAACAAACAACATTCTAAGGGCATTTGTGAAAAAATATATGAAATATAAAACCAGGAACAAAAATTCACCACACTTTCACAGACTCACTTACTTGAAAAGTATAATCACATACTGCCTGAGAGTTAAATGAAAATGGACCATTTAGATGATGGCCATTCATTGTATACATTGCAGCAGATAAATACCTCTCATTAAGTGAAAGCACAAAAGAAGATGAACAAACGCCACAGAAGGAATATAAGGACCACAAAATAAACATCACAAATTGGATTTGCCACACATATCCCACACTTCAATATATACCTCAAATATTGCAAATTAAAAGCCACAATGTGGTCTTCATATTAATCTATAGTGAACTAAGTTAATAATTTACTTACTTCAGGGCTATAATAAAAAATTCTTGAATCAGTTTTTCTTTGAGACTGAAAACAACTGTGATGAATAAAGTGTTAGCCAAATTGTTTATATAAATAGTGTTTTCCTTTTGTATGATCTCCTCCCTTTTTCCTGATGTAAATATGATATTAAAAAAGCTTTAGAATATTAACAGGAATAGAAACATGGCCAAGACTATCTCACCCTATTCTTTCCAAAGCTAAAAATTTGTTTCAGATTTTTAATGCTATTGAATTGCAAACTTTTAAGTAATACAGTTTTAAAATTCTTTGAAAATTTTATACATACATATTGTATTTTGATCATATTCCCTCTCATTTCTCCCAGATGGTTCCTGATCCACTCTCTTAATTCCAACAATAGTAAATCCATGCCTTTTGTTTTGTTTTAAATCATCTATCTAGGGTAACATTGCATGCCCGTATGCTCTTGTGTTAGAACCATCACTAATTTTGCTCAAACTACCTGACATCAGCATTCTAAAGTAAAATGTCTCTTCCTCCTCCAAAAGCCACCAACTGCCACCAGCTTCTCAGTTAGGGGTTTGGGCCCATGAGCCCTTTTCTCTTCCATACTGGAATGTTGATGGCTTGACCTCAGAATTCATGAGTGCAGTAGGCCTATCATGCCCATAAGGTACTGTTTTATTTCAAGCTTTGTACTATGCTATAAGCATTTCAGAAATATTAAACTTGACATAAAATATGATTGTGTTGAAAGGAATTCTGAAGAAAATGTTAATGTTCTTAATTTGACCGATTATAGTCACCCATGAGTTATAATTAAATGAATCAAGGCAGTACTGTATCATGAACTTGACTGTTGCTTTGTATACTTGAAAATATTTGAGGTAATTTCTTCTCTCTACATAATTTCTAAAATGCAGAGCAAGAAGCTGAATGTAAAAAAAAAAGACCACTGGAAACTGAACTGAGCCTACATCTATACTCTTGATATTTTACAGAGGAACTTTGGGTGACTCTCCAGGCAGCCAGCTGTCTCTGTAATTAGAGAGTTTTAGAAGTTGCTTTCAATGCATTTCCTAT
Organism: Peromyscus leucopus; assembly: GCF_004664715.2. Taxonomy (NCBI): domain Eukaryota; kingdom Metazoa; phylum Chordata; class Mammalia; order Rodentia; family Cricetidae; genus Peromyscus; species Peromyscus leucopus. The sequence continues at coordinate 44,137,291 of NC_051078.1, read as the reverse complement.
TTACTTAGATAATATTGTATCCTTCTGAGGTCTTTGATGTAGTTGAAGACAACATAGTTATAGTTATAATTTTTCTTGGTTATAATAAAAGATAAATTAGATATGAAACCTTCGACTCACAAATATAGGATAAATAGAATATTTTCTTTGAATTTACCAAATATAGACTAGATATTGCAACTGGTATTCTTGCTTGATAATTGTTCTATTATATGTAATTTTACTATGTTAAAGTTAAAAATTTTCTTTTTATTTAGACAGAAAAGGGAAAAAGCTGTAGGATAATGCTTTTGTACACTGGATTAATAAAACACTGATTGGCCAGTAGTCAGGCAGGAAGCATAGGTGAGGCAAGCAAACTAAAGGAATTCTGGGAAAGGTCAGGAGTCACCAGCCACACAGAAGAAGCAAAATGTGAAGGTAAAACTGAGAAAAGGTACCAAGACACATGCCTGAAGATAAATAAGAATTATGGGTTGATTTAAGTTTAATAGCTAGTCAGTAATAAGCCTGACCTAATGGCCAGGCAATTTTCATTAATATAAGCCTCTCTGTGTTTACTTGGATTTGAGCAGCTGCTGAACCTCCAGACCATGGGAACCTGGTAGGACCAGGAAAATTTCACCTATACCTAAAGCCTTCCATTGTGACCCCAGAGGCTCCTGGAAATGTCAACTTGGCTTCACGACACTTTTGGGTGAGGTATGTAGCAGGGATGTAATTGCTATACCATGTGACACCAGCACATGGACATTCTCCTGTATCCTGGACAGCCCTGGCATTCTATGTGATGTCACCAGTGTTGTGGCAACACCAACTGTCATTGGGGCTTTTCTGCAGTGTCTAGTGTTTCAACTACAGACATGCTGACTAGACTGAACAGGATTGTTGGGAGACATGATGGTGAGCACAGGGAGACCAAAAGGAGGTAGAAGGAAGATGCCCTTCAGTCTCCACGTCACACATCAAGAAATAAATGGTTCTGGGGAAAGTACAGTGAGTCCTGGTAAAGGGATGGGGAGCTTCCTGAAGGAGAAAAACTTCAGCTAATGCTTTCAGAAGTGGAGCTCAGGAGGTAAGAGTTTTTGAGAAGCAATGGGCCTATCCAGGTCCTCTGAGTTCTTCAAGAGCAGAACAGAGTTGAGGATTTTTCATTGTTAGTTTGGCAGGGAGCCAGGGATAGTCAAAGCTACAGCTGCTATGTTGACGTGCCTCTATAGCTAGAGAGTTTTCTCTCCGGGTCCCGCCAAGCCCCAGCATTCCGACAACCCACTTAAAAAATAAACACACAGATGCTTATATTATTTAAACTGTATGGCCTAATGGCTCAGGCTTCTTGCTAGCTGTTCTTATATCTTAAATTAACCCATTTCTATTAGTCTATACTTTGCCATGTGGCTCGTGGCTTACCGGTACCTTACTTCTTGCTTCTCATGGGGGTGGCTGGCAGGTCTCTCCCCTCAGCCTTCCGCTTCAACCAATTCTCTTCTCTTTGTCCCTCCTATACTTCCTGACTGGCTACTGGCCAATCAATGTTTTATTTATTACCCAATCAAGCAACACACGTAACATACAGAGAATCCCACAGCACTTCCCCTTTTCTTTTTTTCTAAAAGGAAGGTTTTAACTATTGCATAGTAAAATTACAGATAACAAAACAATTATGAAGCAAGAATTATAGTTATAATATCTAGTCTATTTATAATAACTAGTTTATTTGGCAAAATTAAAAAAGATAGCCTATCTTATATTTGTGAGTCTAAGGTTTATATCTAACTTATCTTTTATCATAACTGAGGAAAATTGTAACTATCCACCTTCAGCTACATCAAAGACCCCAGAAGGATATAATATTACCTGAGAAATGGGAGAAGGATGTAAGCAACTTTCGAGAGTCTTGTAGGGAAGACAGAGACAGCTGGCAGCCAGGACAGTCACCTAATGTTCCTTTGTAAAGTTTGGCCATCTGTCTTCAGCCCGCAGAGCTAGAATCTCTCAGTCATTTTTTTCAGTGTCCTGTAGAATGTCTGGCAGTTTCCTCTGTGAAGCAGGAACCTGAAGGATCATTTTGCCAAGCAAAGTTCAGTGGTCAACTTCCTATGGGTCCTGCATGTCCAGTTGATCAAGAAATCCAGGCAAGAACAGTTTTTTGCCCAAATGGCTATTTTTGCCAAGGTGAAGATAAACTCCATTTGGAGTGTCTTTGATGCCCATCCTCCTCTCTGAAGTAAATTGGTGCTGCCAGGAGCAGACATGTCTCAATGTCCAGAAAGTCTAAATTTTAAAAAATATTTTAAATGCCATATTCTGTAGGTTTTTGAAGTATTTGAAGATTGCCTGTCTATATGAAATATATCTATATATACCTAGAAAACTCAAATAATATGCTACAAGTTTGACTATCATAGAAGATTAATTATTAATCTGTATTTCTTAATTATTCATTACAATCTAAATGAGCTACATAAACATAATATCTCAAATGAGAATGGAAATATATGTATAGTATAACAAAATTAAGTTTAAACTTGTATCAATAGACTAAAATCTATACTAATGTAAAACATTTTAAACATAAACTAAAATCTATACCAATGTAAAAACATTTTAAGCAAGTTGTTGCTCTTTAAAAGTAGGTTCATTAATTTACCATTTTATCCTATCATCTCTATATCCTATATATATCATATCCCCTTTTCTTTTTTAGAAAGAGATCACATTTATAATCAACCTGTTTTAAATAAAAATATTGGTTTTCCTTTGTCCCATACCAGAGGGCTCTTCTGATATGGGACAAAAGAATCTTTTAACCTTTTATTTTAGGAATATATCTGGGTTTAGAGAAGGAATGAGCCAATTCCATCTACAAAGCCAGCTTGGTATATTTGGAAATTTGGGCTTAGCTTCTCTTACTACTTCCTGCTGGAGGGGGTGCTGTTTCTTATGGGGATACAAAGAAAATTTTAGAATTATGGAGTAGTCCATGAGGCTGTATTGTCTGAGCCTGTTGCCTTGAAACCGTTCTGGATGTTGGATCATCTGGGCCATAGTGTTATCGGAGACCTTTCAGGGTGTCTTGGCTGGTCAGACCTGATGTATCTTAATCTGGAACAAATTCAGAGCCTCTGGCTTTCTGTGGAAACAAAAGCAGAGCCTCCTTTCCAAAGCAATGTATCCTTACATCCAAATTTTGAAGTCAAGGTACCTTTAAAATATACATTTTGGCATAACTCAACAGCCTTTACAATCAATATTCAGTTACGAATATCAAAGAGAACATAATCCAGATTCTCTGTGTGGTAGCCATTTTTACATGACTTATTTTTTATATTACCTTTACTGTCTCCTTAAAGACTTTATTTTTAAAAACTGTTTATATAACTGTATATATTCCTTTTTCTCTCTCTTTCAAGCCTATGTACATTTTTACATACATTGTAAACTATTTCATCTCAATCAGTCTTATTGTAAACCTATTGCTTTAAACTGTAGCATTCTAAAATTGAAATGGCACTGTGGCTGCTGGCTCTGCCCACTTTAGCTTTCCAACATGGTGGTGGTATATTTTCCGCCAGCTCTGAAAGCCATCAACTCTCAGAAATAGTAAGTCTATACTTCTATCAAAGCAGCGTGTAGCCCAGAAACCTCTTTTTTTGTTTTGTGCTAGCAAAGACTAAATCCACCAGTCTTGTAGAAGCCTCATTCCTGCCATACTACAGAGCACTCAAGCGTGCCTGCCAGGAACCCGTCATAGTAGATAGTAGCTCAAACATGCAGGCTGCCACTAACTTGAGAGAGACAACTAGGAATTGTTTTTAGCTCCGTTTTAAAATCTTTTTACTCAGGTTTCAGGTGGAAACTCTTGCCAACCCATTGGGCACCATTTGTAGCTGGAGAGTTTTCTCTCTGGGTCCCGCAGTCCGACAGCCCACTTATAAAATAAACACACAGACGCTTATATTATTTAAACTGTATGGCCTAATGGCTCAGGCTTCTTGCTAGCTGTTCTCATATCTTAAATTAACCCATTTCTATTAGTCTATACTTTGCCACATGGCTCATGGCTTACCGGCACCTTACATCTCACTTGTCATGGCGGTGGCTGGAAGGTCTCTCCTCTCAGCCCTCCACTTCCCCCAATTCTCTTCCCTTTGTCCCACCTATACTTCCTTACAGGCTACTGGCCAATCAGTGTTTTATTTATTACCCAATCAAACAACACACATAACATACAGAACATCCCACAGCATACCTCTTCTTTCACTCTGAGTGGGAAGGAAGCACAGAGGGACAAAAGAGGTTTCAGTATCAACCATGCACTTCACCTGCACTGGATTTCTTTTGGTGTGTGTCACTGCCATGGACTGGCCCACTGGGAGTACCATGACCGTAGGAGAATCAGGGCTTGGGTAGTCAGGAAGGCAAGGATTCAGCGACTGACAGACAGACAACACACTCAAAAGTGGTTTGAATCTGCTGCAATTTTACTTCTGCAAATCAGTAGTTTATATACAGAAAAGAAAACTACCAAGTCATACAAGGAACAACAAGAGCTTGGCAATACTTCAATTACATCATCTTTAAAAAAAATCAAGCACACAGTTACTAATCAGCGCTAGACATATCCCTTCACTCACAAGAACTTTATGACCCAAAGAGCAGTCTGTGTTTTTTTAAGCTTAGTACAGTTCCTAGACTTGTGTAGGCTTCTTGCATCTGTGTCCTTCATCTTTATCTCAGCCGCTCGCTAGTTTATTATTCATTTTTACTTTTCTGGTTCTCATGACCCATTTAGCCAATTTGGATGCTGCAGATCCTCCCTAAGTCTTTCTTCAGTTCTTTACCATATATCTCTTCTAATATAAAATCTTTTTACCTGCTCGAATATGGACACTTGTACTTTTACACCTGTAAGGGGAAGGGGTTCTGCTGTAGTCCTTAAGTTTTCCATGCTGAACTTCCTCAACAGAGGGGCCCACTATCTGTGTCCTATGAGATAATGTTTTCTGCCATAAATCACTTTAGTTGGGATTCCTAAAGGATTCCTAGTGGGTGAGTGTTCATTCCCTAGAAGTACCTGAACTATTATTCTTTCTATTATCTAGCGGCTTGAGGCTTGAGGTCTTTAAGGAATAGTTCATTCTGCTATATCTAAATAAGGTCCATGTCCAGCTTCCCCTTTCCTCCACAGTTCACAACCCAAGCATTCATTAATTTTGGCTGTGTTTTATAGATTAATTAGAACATTATCAGAAAAGCAGTTATACAGAACCCATAGCCCAGAGAGCTCATGACCTGTGAAGCACGTCTCCTTCGAGAAGGAGGCATAACATGGGCACTCTGCCAGGGACCTCCAGGGAGCTTAGTCCCGTGGGACACGTATCTCCCGTCCTCTATTATTGACATAATTGTTCATGTCACACGGACAACACTGGAGTTGGTGTGGCATGTCACTAATAACAGGGAGAGTAAAGTCCCTTGGCCAGAACTAGATGTTCTCACATTTTAAATAACAACCACTAGCAGGCAGGTGCCACCAAGTATTGCTGCATGTCAGTGACCCCTAAGGTTTCTGAATTGCTGCTCTCTCAGTAGCCAGTCATTTTTACTCTACCTTGATTCCAGGACTGGAATACCACTCTTCCTGTATCTGTTCTTCGTGTCTGAGGGCTCAACTGTAGATGTCCTGTCCTTAGGTATTTTCAGTCATACCTTTCAATAGTTGATAACACCTTTGCTAAAATCATGATAGATAGAATGTATTATACTGGAGCCTTTAGCAAAAGTTTCCTCATTACCTATGTGACTTATCATTGCTCTGACAGGACCAACGTAATCCTCCACCATCCCCATACATTGTAACTGCCCTGTGGTTCTTCTCTGATGTGCTTGTTCACCTTGTGGTACTGATCTTCCATCCCCATTATCCTGAGCCAATTTCTTAGCATCCTTTATTTCTCATCTTGTTAGTTAGCCATCTTCACGATGAGAAGAGCCATTCCTGGGCAGTGTTTGGAAAATGGGTCTTTCCACACATGGTTAACTACTGAATTAGAATGAACTAGATTCTATTGAATCAGAGAGATACCTGGATTGGAAAGGGGAGATGCTGGAGACCTTCCCCTGTTTCTGAGGGAAGGCTCCTGGAAAGGGCAGCTTGGCTTTTGGTGAATTGGGGAAGAGCTGGTTATCAGATAGGTGATGACATTGGCAGTGACCCTAACAATCTCTTCTTTGGAAATTCTGTTGTATCCTGGAGAGCCCTGGGCATCTTTTGTAAAATCACCAGTGTTGTGGCAATGCCAAGTGCCCTGAGGCATTCATTAACTGCTTATAGGGTTCAACAATCAACATGTTGGCAAGACTGACCACATTGATTGGCAGAGGAAGCCCAGGTTTTCTAAAAAGGATTTGAGCCTAGAAGTGGAACTTCCAGTAATAGGGTTCAGTAGCTGTGATCATCTGAAGCAATGAGCCTATGCTGCTTATCTGGGTTCCTAACGAGCAGATCAGATCCAAAGTGGTAGATTTCTGATGGGTAGTTGGCAGAGGGGCAGGAATGGTCAAAGATGAAACTGCTGTGCTGGGACCTTGATCAGTTCACTCTGAGTGGCAAAGAATGCCAAAGGGGGCACAGAATCACTAATAAGGTATCAGAGTAGGATATTGTTGCACTTCATTCTCAGTGGATTTCTGTAGGTTTCATGGATATCTGATATAAATACCAGGGAAGAAAACTTCCCATACATGTACTCAGGTCTGAGACATTCATTTGCTTTTAGTCCTGCACACAGGTTACCAGGGCTGGGAGGTGCAAAGCACCAGGCAGTCCAGAACTTTCTTATATCACACCAGGTATTTGCTGAAAATTCCAAACAAATATGGGTGGCCTTGCTTATGTCTTTCAGGGACAGTGTGGCTGCAGTAGGGTCTGAGGTGTATATCTAGTCATAGCGATTGGAGACAGACACATGACTTAGGGGACCCCAGTTTAAAGATAGATGCTCTGATTTTTGAGGGCTTCACTGGGTTCCATGCATTTCCTCTCTCTTAGGCCTCCTCTTGGGACTCCACATGATCTCTTGGCCCTATGCCATTCATCTGTACAAATTCACTGTGTTTATGTAACTACAGGGACTACTAGGAAGGAATCATCCACATCCTTCTTCCTCTCTGAGCAGGAGCAGCAGCTGAACCAGGTGAATAAACTGACCCTTCAGCTACAGATGATGACCAATGAGAGGAATGAACCACTTGAATTCCTGGCCCTTTATAACAACAATGAGTTGAACAACAGGTACTTCTCATCATGCCCTTTTCTCTGTTGACTGACTTGGCCCTACTGTGTCCTGAGTGCATCTGAGAGGCAGAACTGAAGCCTGTAGGAGTGAGATAGGACACAGGCTGTTCTGATTCCTCCAAATGAAAAGCAGAGCCTGTGGCCTGAATCACAATCTAAAGAGAAGGGCAGTAGGGTGTAAGATCACAACATGCATTTCAAGAGGCATTGACAGGCATTGGCTTTTATGAGATGCTTGGTGCTCCTAGTTGAGTGTTTATATTTGACTAGATATTTACTTTGCTTGTTGCTTTGGGAGCATCTGTGTGTCTGGAAGGCCTGGAGTTCATCCCTGCTCCTCTCTGGTCTTGTTCCTTATACTTTGAGGCAATACTCCCTACCTGCATTTCTTTGACATCCTGTGTGTGGGTTCATGTGTGTGAAGTGCTCTCTAAGAGGTCCAAACGTTGCAAACATGGCAGTGGCAGGTCTTGCCCTTTTCACTTCCCTCTCCCTTGATAAACCATTAGATTACATTCCTAAATTTAGTCTCCAAACTTCATTCCCTTTTGTGGACACTGACTCATTCTTGAAACTAAACACCAAAGTCCAACAATCAAAACTCATTACTTGGCTACACTGGCTAACCTATTCAATCAGATCTCAACAACTCACCCTTGCACAGACTTTACCTTTCTACTTAAAAACCCACTGCTGAGAAAAGCTGATGCTTGCTGTCTGCCTTTGCCTGATCCAGAGACAGATTGCGAATGCCATGCTTGCCCTGTGGGGTAATAAATCTCTTTGTGCTGAGGATTGGGTGTCTGAGTGTGTTCTCTACTGTCTCTGAGAGGCTCCCTTACACTGTGTGTGTGTGTGTGTGTGTGTGTGTGTATGTGTGTGTGTGTCCTTCCAGATTCTGTGAGTCAGAGATTGACAGTAGGCATGAGAATTGCCCTTCTCAAAGATTTCAGGTGATATAAGTGCTGAGGCCAGGGAGCCCCACATTGGGCATCACTGCACTCCGCTTTGTGCTCACCCTGGTCCCTCATTGGAATCCTCTTGGAAGTTTATAAAGCCATCCTCATGTAGTGCCTCCTCCATAGAAATACTGATTATGAGTCCTGGGTATCCTTGTAAGGTTAAAGAAGCTCTGTTCTCAAGACAGTGGAAATGTCATTGCAGATTTCAGGTAGACCTGGATCTGTGGCACAGACTCTTGGGACCTCCTTAGATAGCTCGTCTACCTGTCCAGGTATCCTGAGGGAGATCATGTAGCTCTGTCTTTCTCCCTATTGACACCCAGCCTTTCCTGGCCCTGAGGTAGTGAGGCAAGTCTAATGCACATCAAGAGTTCTAGTACGTAGAATTTGTGGTGTGACATCCAGTGAGCTAGTGTAGTACAAACAGAACCTTAATTCATGTGATCCCTGAGGCCTGTGTTCATGGGGTTCTTTGCTCCTGGAGCTATGCCCTACCACAGGCTGAAATCTGAGCTGGAGATGCTGAAAACACAGCATAAGAAGGAGATGTCAGATGTGAAGAAATTCTCCAAGGAGATTAGTGAGGTCTCCTACACGTGCAAGGAGCTGAATGAGAAGACCCACTCCTACTGGTGAGTGCCTAATTTAGGTGGGACCCCAGAAATTGGTAAGGACTGCTTCTGGTAGTCTGAAGTTTCTCCAGTCCTGCCTGACCCAGCTGTCAGGACAAATCTGTCCCACCTGCCTCCTGTAGTCAAATGGTCCCAAATAAACACACAAAGGCTTAAATTACTTACAAACTGTATGGCCAATGGCTTAAGTTTCTTGCTAGCTAGCTCTATCAGCTTAAATTAACCCATTTCTAATAAATCTATATTTTTCCACATGGCTGCTGCATTGCCAGGCTGCTGGCATGTTGCTCCATGGGTGGCAGTTCACATCTCCTCCACATGGCTCTCCTGGATTTTTCTGCCTTTCTCCGTCCTGCCTTGCCATAGGCCAAAGCAGCTTATTTATTAACCAATGGGAGCAACACATAATCACAGCATACAGAAAGACATTCCACAGCAGCTTCTCCCCTTCTTCACCTTTGAACAAAGTTGGGCTGTGGTTCTAGCCTGTTTACCTCTTAGCAAGCAGCCTGACTTATAGCTCTTGGACTTGTGCCTCCTAAACTAGGTTCTACTAAGAGTGAAGAGTCTGAGAGCCCTCCCAACTTCAACTGTCAACTTCTGGAGCTTCTAGCGAGAAAACATGGTTTGCACCACGAATGTTTTCTGTGGCTCTGGCAGGAGCTTACAGGGCTGGTTTCTATGGGACACATAGATGAAATTGATTCCCATTGGGTCTTTTGTCCCCCTCAGAGTATGATTTCCCTCTACCTGCCCATGTTTTCCCAATTCTGTGAACAGTTAAGCACCAGGGTTTGTGTTGGGGACATAGGGGATACAATTCTCAGATGATCATGGATTTCATTTGCTGTAAGGGTATTCAGAAATAGTTTAAATCTTTCTGAAATTATTCTCTGGCTTTAGTTTGCACCTGAGTGATGCAGGCATGGCAAATGTGGGTTTCAGTCCAGGGCTCTTGGTGATAGGGACATGGGACCTTGCAGGAATGATGGGTATTGGGAGGCAGGAGTGCAGATGGAAGTGAAGCTCATCATTTTTGGTGATATTTCAGCACCCTCTACAGTCAGTTACTGAGGGAATAGACTCAGCTGAAGGAAAACGTGAGCATGTTGAAAGAGGACAACAGAAAACTGCAGGGGGAGCAGATTTTACTACAAGAGTCCTGTGAGGAGGCCAGGAGGCTCTGTGGAAGAACAGCAGCAGGTAGGTTGAAGCAGCAGGGCCAAGATGCCCACCTGTCTAACCATGCACACACATATACACACGCCCATGTAACCATCTACTCACTTATCCACCTGACCCATCCCATCCAATAGTTCATTTCTGTGATCATTCACAAGTCTTTCTGGTGAGTTAGCCTCTTGGAAGGCATTGCATGACTGGCAAGGAAGCCCTACTGCTCTGCTAGAAGCTATAGTCCATCGAGGGAGATGAGTAAATCACATGTCACTCACCTATATGTTAGTATGGAAGGTGTTGCTGGAGGGCTTCTCTCCAGGCTCCACCAAGCCCCGCAGTCCCACAATCCACGTATAAAATAATCACTCAGACACTTATATTACTGATAAACTGTATGGCCGTGGCAGGCTTCTTGCTAACTGTTCTTATATCTTAAATTAACCCATTTTTATAAATCTATACCTTGCCACATGGCTGGTCGCTTACCGGTGTCTTTACATGCTGCTTGTCCTGGCGGTGGCTGCAGTGTGTCTCTCTCCTTCTTCCTGATTCCCCAATTCTCTTCTCTCCTTGTCCCGCCTATACTTCCTGTCTGGTCACTGGCCATCAGTGTTTTATTTATATAGAGTGATATCCACTGCACTTCCCCTTTTCTTCTTTTTTTAAAAAGGAAGGTTTTAACTTTAACATAGTAAAATTACATATAACAAAACAATTATCAAGCAAGAATTACAGTTACAATATTAAAGAAGATGTCCTATCTATCTTATATTTGTGAGTTTAAGGTTTTATATCTAACTTATCTTTTATCATAACTGAGGAAATTACAACTATCTAGTCTTTAACCACATCAAAGACCTGAGAAGGAACATAATGGTACCTGAGAAATGGTAGATGGATGCAAGGAACTTTCGGGAATCTTGCAAGAGCAGACTAAGACAGCTGGCAGCCTGGACAGTCACCTAATGTTTCTCAGCATTGTTGGTGCATTCAAATTGGCTACAGGCCTAGAGTATCTGACTGACCATTTTCAGAAGCAGGAATTCTGGAAGACCATTTTACCCTGTCTTGGCAGAGTACAGTGGTCGCTTTCCTTGTGTCCCGCTTGTCCAGAAAGGACAGCATTGCATTTGTACTGTCAGCCATCAAGGCAAGGGCAGTTCCTTTCCCAGTAGGCCATTTTGTGCCAAAAAGACAAACTTCCAAATGGAAATGTCTTAGAAGCCCAACATTCTCCCAGGATCAATTGGTGCAGCCAGGAACAATTGTGTCTCATGTTAACAGAATTCTAAGTTATTTAAATGCCATATTCTCTAAGTCTATGAAGTGTTTGAAGATTACCTATCTATCTGAAATATATCTATGTATACCTAGAAGACTTAACTAACATGGTTACAGATATGATTATCGTAGATGACTAATTATTAATCTATTTTTTAATTATCCATTATAATTTTAAATGAGTTACATAAACATAATACCTCAAACAAGAATAGAAATACATATATACAGTATAACAAAAGTAACTTCAAGTTTGTAGCAATAAACTAAAATTTATACCAATGTAAAACATTTTAAACATAAACTAAAATCTATACTAATGTAAAACATTTTAAACAAGTTGTTCTTTAAAAGTAGGTTCATTAATCTACCCTTTTATCTTATCATCTCTATATCCTCCTATATATCTATATTATATCCCCTTTTCTTTTTTAGAAAGAGATCACATTTATAATCAACCTGTTTTAAATAAAAATATTGGTTTTTCTCTGTCCCACACCAGAGGGCTCTTCCGATTTGGGACAGAAGAATCTCTTAACCATTTTTTTAAAGCAATATGTCTGGGTTTAGAGGAGGAGTGAGCCAATTCTACCTCTAAAGCCAGCTTGGTATATTTGGGAATTTGGGCATAGTATCTCTTACTACTTCCTGCTGGAGGGGGGTGCTGTATCTTATGGGGACGCAAAGAAAATTTTAGGCCTATGGGGTAGTCCTTGAGGCTGTATTGTGGGAGCCAGTTGTCTTGAAACTGTTCTGGATGTTGGGTCATCTGGGCCATGGTGTCATCGGAGATCTTTCAGGGGGACTTGGCTGGTGAAACCTGATGTATCTTAATCTGGAACAAATCCATAGCCTCTGGCTTTCTGTGGAAACAAAAGCAGAACCTCTTTTCCAAAGCAACATATCCTTAAATCCAAATTTTGAAGTTAAGGTACCTTTAAAATATACATATTGGTTTAATTGAACATCTTTTTCGATCAAATGTTTTTTTTGCAGTTAAAAATCCCAAAGACAACACAATTCAGATTGTCTGTGTAATATTCATCTTTACATGGCTTTTTTATATTAATTTATCTTTTTTTGTCTCTTTCAAGCCTACATATTGTGAATCTATTGCTTTAAACTGTAGTATTCTAAGACTGAAACTGCCCTGTGGCTGCTGGCTCCGCCCATTTTAGCTTCCCAACATGGCGGTGGTACGTTTTCTGCCAGTTTTGTGAGTCATCAAGTCTCAGAAATAGTGGGTCTATGCTTTTATCAAAGCAGCGTGTAGCCCAGAAACCTTTTTTTTTTAAATACTAGTAAAGATTAAATCTACCACACAGCGTACTGTGCCGCTGACAGATGCCTCATTCCCGCCATACTGCCGGTCAAACGCACATGCCAGGAACCCGCTAGTGTTCAAACCTGCATTTTGCGGCGTCTAGCTGTCTGTATGAGACAAGAAGCAGGAACCTGCTTTTGGCTCTGTTTAGAATTGGTTATTAAATATTCTCAGGTTTAAGGTAGAAACTTGAGCCGTTGGGCACCATTTGTTGCTGGAGGGCTTCTCTCCAGGCTCCACCAAGTCCCGCAGTCCCACAATCCACGTATAAAATAATCACTCAGACACTTATATTACTGATAAACTGTATGGCCATGGCAGGCTTCTTGCTAACTGTTCTTATATCTTAAATTAACCCATTTTTATAAATCTATACCTTGCCACATGGCTGGTCACTTACCGGTGTCTTTACATGCTGCTGGTCCTGGTGGTGGCTGCAGTGTGTCTCTCTCCTTCTTCCTGTTTCCCCAATTCTCTTCTCTCCTTGTCCCGCCTATACTTCCTGCCTGGTCACTGGCCATCAGTGTTTTATTTATATAGAGTGATATCCACAGCAGGAAGGAGCGATGTTATGATGTGAGCCACATAGGGAGTAGCACAAAGATCTGAGTGAGTGGGGTCAAGGGTCTGGGTCTCATTTGCTTGGCAGAGGTCATATGAGATCAGAGGCAGACACAACATGGAAGGAGAAATGCCCACTTTAAAAGCCAAATGACTGGGTCTCATGATTATTTTATAGGTGCCATATGGCATTTTACCGTCTTGTTCCCAGACTGCCATGGTATTGTCTTTACCTGGCCAAGCTCTTGTTTAACGTCGACAGAACCCTAAGTAACAGCTTGTCAATATTGTTGGCTGTGAGTGGCATTGGCCAGGTCACCCATCCTGGATCTTACACTCAGAAGCTCACTGGATGACTAGGGATGTTTCATGAGCACATGACAGGAGATTGTCAGGGTGGCAGATTTGAGATTTTAAGAGAATAATTTTCTCCACCTGCATCAACATAGCCTGCAGAAGCACAGCATGTTTCCCCAGGCATGTTTAGTCTCAAAATGACAGAAAGCAGAACTGTGGGTCTCACTTGAAACAGCTAGTGTGAGGAGTCTCAATTTAACTGGTAATGTCATCCTCATTCAGTGTGATGTCCGCTTCATTGCATTCTGTTCTCGTAAGATTTCAGTGGTGTGAGTGCGTGCGTGCGTGCGTGCGTGCGTGCATGCATGCATATGTGTGTGTGTGCTGTATGCATGCCTGAGGATGTGTACATTTGTGAGTTTTTTGGAAGGCCAGATGATGGCATCAAGTGTCCTCTGTAGCTTTCTTTTTTATTCCCTTCAGCCCTGGTCTCTCACTGAGCCTGAGATTTTTTGTTCTGTCTAAGCTGGATAGCCACAGATCTTTGGATCTCCTGTCCCACACACTAGAGCTTCCTGTCTTTTTCCTGTCTCATCTCATTGCTATATGATTCATTTGGTTAGAAAGAAAATTGACTTGTTGGATTCTCTTAATTTTTGCACATTTTGATTACTTTGGGATTAATGAGTTTTGTAATAAGAAAAATCAAACAATGGAGCATTTAGAAATAAAAAGTTCACTTTATTTCTTTCACAGCATAGAGGTAACTTCCCAGGAAATGTCTGGTTTGTCTTGCTGGCTTCACAACAATCTTAGGACAGATTTGTCCTCATACTTGTATAGAGTTCTGCATTTCAGGAAAGTGCTTTGGGTGACCTAATTTGCCTCCTAGTGACTGACCTGGGCGGTTTTCATATAATATGCCCTGTAATCTGGGAAAAAAAGTTATTGGGTAATGACAATGGGTGAATACCATTCTCTGGTGCTATCAATGTCTCATGTGGAGGAGTCTGGGTATGTTTAGTGAGGAGACTATGATGTGTCAACTTAGATCAACTTGAGCTTTAGGTCCAGCCCTTTTCCATGGGCACTTGGTCTTGGGTAGTCAAGCTCAGGTGTGCAGAGGTTGTTACTTATCTGTATGATCAATGAGTTGGGTGGTAAAAACTTCTTTGTATGGTGTCATATTTAAGAATGATGGAACTGGGCATGGTGGCACATGCCTTTAATCCCAGCACTTGGGAGGCAGAGGCAGGTGGATCTCTGTTAGTTCAAGGCCAGCCTGGACTACCAAGTGAGCTCCAGGAAAGGCACAAAGCTACACAGAGAAACCCTGTCTTGAAAAAAGCCAAAAAAAAAAAAAAGAATGATGGAGACAGATTTAAATGAGAAGGTACTGTGCCTAATCTGGTTAGTAAAACTTTGCATCAGTCAAAGAAGAGATGGAGCTGCCCATCACTCTGCATGTCCACACAGCTAACTACAACAAAAGACAAAAAAATTGATGTGAGCCAAACATTTTTCAGGTATTTGTAGAGGCAGAACTACTTATCTGCAAAGAAATCCTTGGGAGAAAAACAAAGTAATGGGGTACATGAAGGTGAGAAAGAGGCTACTGAGAGGCAGGAAAGACTGCCTGAGGGTTTGTGTCCTTCTCTGTTCTGGGTGAATGGTGGCTGACCACTAATGACTTCCCTGAATCCTGTTTTGTTCTTCTCCTCATCACCTGCTGCCATTTTCCTTTCACCTTTGCCTAATCTTGGTTCAGCTAACCTTGTCCTTGGAGTTTGGCCTGGATTTTATTCTCTGAGAAATTCTGAACTGCAGAGATGCTTGTGACTGCATCTCAGCCCAGCAGAAGTCCCACAGCTATGCTGAGGTGTGAGAAGAGGCTGTCTCAGTGAACCCCTTAGACTCATCACACTCTAAAGCACCCACTCCATGTTGTGTCTGCAGCACTCAGAACCTGCTTTTATTCCAAACTTCTTCATACTGAGTTAAAATCTGCCTGATGGAAGGTTGGCATAAATGAGAACTATCAGACATTGCCAGTAGTGTTAAATGATGCAGCCCTGTGAAAAGCTATGTACAATTATTCAGAATGTTGAACTGCAGACTCCAGGTGGATCATTGATTCAGAATGTAAAGTAGGTGTCCACAGAGAATAGGGGATAACAGGGTTACAGCAGGACTCATCACAGCACTCCCAAATAGAAACTCTTCAGATGCCTTTCATTGATGAGTGCAAACATACAATGTGGTCTATGGAATATAGTTAAACATGGACTAATACATGCAATCCTTTTGCTGTGTTAGTCTGCCTTCTGTTACTCAAAGAAATACCTGACACAGTCATCTTACTTGGAGGAAAGGTTAATATAGACTCCTGAGTTTAGAGATTTTCTAGTTTCTGAGCATGTTGCTTTGGGCCTAAATTGAGGCAACCTGTGCTTTAGAGAGCTTCTTTAGGAGGAAGCTGCTCTCCCTGGAGGAACTGAGAAGAATTGAGAGAGAGAGCAAGGGGCTGGTCCACTGCCATCCAGTGGTCCAGAGCTGGGGAACTAAGCCTTCAATTTGCAGACTGGGGAACTTGCTAAGAGAGCTTGGATTACTGATCAGGAACCCTGGGGTTCACCTGTCTGTGTATAGGATTACAAAGCAAGATTACATTGACTGATCTGCCCACTGAGTTCTTCTCCTAGGTCACCAGGCAATGCATGTGTATACAGACACACAGGCAGGCAGAATACCCGCACATACAAAGTAAAAATTAAATGAAAAATTATCAAAACAGAGTAAAAGTACACAACTTTCTCCACATCCTGGTGTTCACAGCATCCTGTGCTTTCCTGCCTCTGGGCTAGAATAAGGGTAGAGAAGGTGTGGGTTAATGAAAGGTCACTTTCTTCTCCATGGTATCCCAGGTGATCTTGTCTTACAATAGTGTTATCTGGGAAATTAAACATGTATGCAATGTGTGTGCTTATATGTGTGCATCCATGTACATGTGTGTGTTCAATTGTGTGTGTGTGTGTGTGTGTGTGTGTGTGTGTGTGTGTGTGCATGTGTCTATATGTACAGGGGTGCAGACAACCCTCTCCTAAAAACACAGTCTTCTAATGAACAGGAACATCAAAGACTTGAGGAAGATCTTCAGTCCCTTATGAAGCAGAAGGAGCAGCTCACCCAGCAAAGGGACTTGGCAGCAAAGCTGCAGCATCACTTCCCTGTGTCCCAGATGAGATAGGAGCCCAGGCTTCCAGAAGCAGGAGGATTAAGTGGGTCCATTGTACCTGGATCTCTGTCCTCTTTGAGTTTCTGTTCGATTGGCAAAGCTCCCAGCCACAGCCAGGAAGAGAACACCTCAGAGCGTCATTGCTGACTCAGTCAATAGGAACTTATGTCCAGGAAGCAATATGCTTTCTCCTTGG
This sequence comes from Peromyscus leucopus, assembly GCF_004664715.2. Lineage (NCBI taxonomy): Eukaryota > Metazoa > Chordata > Mammalia > Rodentia > Cricetidae > Peromyscus > Peromyscus leucopus. The sequence goes on along the minus strand of NC_051078.1, from coordinate 44,120,324 downwards.
TCTTATGGGGATTGTGTCCCCTTCTTCCCTTCTGAGAACTCTAGTATGCTCCGAGTATCTCAAATCTAACGTTAGATCTCCCCACAAATATTCCTATGGCATCCAGAAACCTACAAGGGGAATCATCAATCATGAAGGAAAGTGTGTCCTCCTGCAATTTTATTTTCCATCAGGAACATCACATTTAGAGATAAGTGTCTACCCTTCAGCAGATTTGAATGCAGCACACTCCTGCTGATTGCAGACTCTCTGCAGTGTTTATCAGTTTCTCATGAGAAGATTTACTCTGGTCATGAACAGAGTAGGAGTTGACAAGTTAATCCCATGCAGGGGTCTGAGCTGTAGGATTAATCAGAGTCTTCTCTGCATTGCTGTGTAGGCTCCACTAGAGGGCAGGCATAGAGTTTTCCAGGAGGTTCACATTCACCTGATATCTAATCAAGGCTAGCTACATCATTCCTGACCTGTGCCTCAGACCTTCTCATGCTGATATTTCTCCAAAATGATGTCTTTGGACTGTTGGAGAAATGTGTTGTTTTTTCTAATCCAGCACAGTGTATATTTTCCAGTTCAATGTCTAGTAGTTTTTAAAAGTTGAGAAAAAAAATCCTGTCCAGAACCGCTCTGACCCTTTTCCCTTGGGGAAGCAGGGAATGAGCCCAGCTGAAAGGTAATGCTTGATTGTCTAGCTGAGTAGATCTGGTGGGGCCTCAAAAGCTGACATGGCAGGTCCCCCCAGGCTTGTGCCCCAGCTGCCTTTCTCTCCTAGGTTTGAAAACCTCCAGCAGGAACTGGAGCAGACCACAGCCCAGGATGAGAGCCTCCTGCAGATGGAGCTGCTAAAGCAGAAACACTATGTCCCAGGAAAGTCAGCCACCATTGAGCCCATCCCCAGCAGCCAGGGTGTTCATGGGGTGTATTTCCTTTCTTAACTTTTGTTTACTAGGTGTGAATAGGCCCGATTTTCTTGCCATGTGCACAGCAAAACTGTTTCTGAATCATGTTTTCTTTACTGATTTTACCTGACAGCACCTGTTAAGAAGACTGAGAAGCCTGGAAGAAGCAAGAAACACCTTGAAGGTATGACATTCTACACTCCAGGTTCAAGGCCTCCTCAGAAAATGCCACCTCTTTTCAACTGTGAACTCACTAGTGATGCAAGTATCAACCTATCAACAGGCAATGCAGGCACACTCTGATCCACATCTGTTGGCTCAATATCCTTGGAGAAAAGTTTGTGTCAGAAACAAGTCTAATATACAGAGAACACAACACAAATTACTAAGAACCCTGACTCCATATGTGATGGGAAATCTGACAATGAAGACTGTGTTAATGTCACACTGCCATCCAGACAGACTACACCAAATGCATAATTTTCTCTCTAGTGCAGTGCAGAATGTCATGGGCAAGTGTTGCTGAAGATAATTCACTACAGAGACTAAGCCAGTTCCTTACTTCTCTTGCTCTTCCATAATGATATTCCAAAGGAAACTGAAATTTCCTTCATTTTTTGTTTTATATCTTAGGATATTTATTCTTTGCTTTTTGGTTTTCTTCATTTTTGTTTAAGGTTGGGTTAATTTTTGTTATAATTTTCTTCTTGTCATTGTTTTAATAGTTTGCTAAGGCTATACACTGTATATAATGACTGCTGTTTTGAAAACCCCCATTGAGTAAAATGAATATATTTTTATGAATAAAATAAATTTCAAACTTTTCACTCTGAGACTCTTCTTTAGTACATGAGGTTTCATACTCTTGCAAACCCAGAAATCACAGTCTTGGATGTATCTCAGTAAGTTCCAGGAAGCTCAGGCTGCACAAGGACTTCCCAGCCATGGGCCTCAGAGCTACACAGGGGGATGGCAACTTGGATGTTAGTGTATAGCCTACCTCATGGATACCCACTATATAATAGAAAAATTAGACATATTATATCCTTGAGGTCATATATTTAGCTACCAGTAAAATGTGGTACACTGTACACACATGTTCACAAAATCATCATATACACCAAATTAAAGGGAAACACAAGTATATTGCTCCAGGCCTCTCAGGAAATGAGAACATTCATTAAACTTGTAAAGGGAAATCAGGAAGTAAAAAGTAATCTGCCTCTGGTTTTTTGTTTTTTTGAAATACAACAGAAGTGATAACTGAACAGCAGAGTTGATTTCCTGAAAGACAATTTAGGATATTTTGTGGTGTGTTTGTTTATACTTATGTGTGTTTTGCTACCACATACATGCAATTTCCACAACGGCCAGGTGAGGGCAGAGTCCACCTGGAATTTAAGTTAAAGAGGTTTGTTAGCTGTCCTGTGGGTCTTCTGAGACAGCAATAAATGCTCTTAATGGATGAGCCATCTCTCCAGTCCCTCCATTGACTCTTGTCCTCCCAGCCATGTGTGCTGTATTAGGTGGATTGGATCACTCCCAACCAAAGACTGAAGTTTATTGAAAACTGTAGGGACAGGCATGTTAATTGTCTTAGGCTGCCACACATCCATTCAGGGCTCTCATAGGTTCAGGATCCTGCCCCAGTCTCACTGACTGTCAGATTGGAACAGATATGCTAGATATCTTCTAGGTTGACAACACCTATTAAGCCTGTTTGATGGAATGCAGAATTGAGAAGACCCTGGGGGGGGCGGTAGAGGTAGGATGAAGAATCCCTCTCGATGGTCCAGATAAGCAATGATGGAAGGAACCTCATGACTAGATGGAGTGAATGGAGCCTGCATGAGGGGCACATGTCTCTGGTGCAGAGTGATTCTGTGCAAGACTAAAAAAGGAGAGAAGTTGTTGAAGCTGCTCTGTTACCACAGCAGATCTCAGATTATATTGAGAAAGTTCTTCCAGAGACTGATTTACTCTGGTGAAGTTCCTCTGGAATAAATCTGACTTCTGAGACTGAGAGTGAGGCAGAGATTTGATGTGTAAAGGAATTTATCCTGTGGGTCTCCAGACTGGAGCTGTCACATCAGGCGTAAAAAGAACATACTCTCTGATCTTCATGTGGATGGTAGGGTGTGTGTGTGTGTGTGTGTGTGTGTGTGTGTGTGCCAGGTCTTGACACACAGAAGCTAAGACATCTTGTTTTTCATTCCTCACTTAAGCTAGAACCTCTCCATCTCATATAATTACTCATTTAATTAGTAACTGTGTGTTCCATTTGAGAAATTTCAGACTTATGTTATTTTACTTTCTTGCCCAGAAGCTATAGACACCTTGTAGGCCAGCATCAAAGCATCACCTAAAAAACAGGTTAAGGGAATGTGACCATGTGGAATTTAGAACTGAGATATGGCTGTTGTGAGGCCCAAACTTCTCCAAAAGTCATATACCTCTTTGGTGTATTGGTTAGGGTTCTTTGGGGTAACAACTTATAGAATGAATTTCTACATATACTAGAGGCTACATTTTAGAATTATTTACAGGCTGTAGTCCAGCTAATTGAACCTTGGCTGGCTATGATGACAAAGTCCAAGTATCCAGAAGTTGCTCAGTACACTACGCTTGAAGTCTCAGCCCATCAGTAGTATAGTCTGGAATCCCAAAGAAGTTGGCTCCAATGCCAGTGAAGGAATGGACTTGCTAGCAAGGTGAGAGCAAGCAGCTAAAAAGCAAAAGCTCGCTTCTTCCATTTCTGTATATGGGCTTCCAGCACAAGGCCTGGCTGAGATTAAAGGTGGGGTTTTAGGGTTCAAGATATCTGAGTTAAAGGTGTTTTTCCCTCATTATTATCCAGATTAAAAAATGTCTTCCTAACGCAAACATCAGGATTATTCGTGGATCTTCTTTCTTAAAATTAAGCAAAAATACCTCATAGGCATACCCCTCCAATTTTGAGTTTTAGTTAATTCCAGATGTATTAAATTTGGCAACCAAAAATAGCTATCACAACTGTACCAATTGTCAACTTGATACACAATTATATTTTTATTGTTATTTTAATTTTATAATTGAATTTAATTTTACATATCAGCCACAGATTCCCCTGTCCTCCCTTCTCCCACCCCACCCCGGCTCCCCCCAATTCACCCCCCATTCCTATCTCTTCCAGGGCAAGGACTTCCCTAGGGATTCAGCTCAGCTTGGTAGATTCAGTCGAGGCAGGTCCAGTCCCCTCCTGCCTTCACCCAGGCTGAGCAAAGTGTTCTTGTATAGGCCCCAGGCTACAAAAAGCCAGCTTATGCACTAAGGCAGGTCTTGGTCCCATTGCCTGGGGGTCTCCCAAACAGTTTATGGTCTCACTTATCCAGAGGGCCTGATCCAATTGGGGGCTCCTCAGCTATTAAATCATAGTTCATGTGTTTCCATTAGTTTGGCTATTTGTCCCTGTGCTTTTTCCAGTCATGGTCTCAACATCTCTTGCTCATACAATCCCTCCTCTTTCTTGCTGATTGGACTCACAGAGCTCCACCTGGGGCCTGGCCATGCTTCCATCAGTCATTGGGTGAGAGGTCTATCACAACAGTTAGGGTGTTTGGCCATCTGAGAACCAGAGTAGATCACTTTGGGCTTTCTCTCGACCATTGCCAGTAGTCTATTGTGGAGGTATCTGTGGATTTCAGGGGACCTCTCTGGCACTTTGCTTTTTCCTATTCCCATGGGGTCCTCATTTATCACAGTCTCTCTTTCCTTGTTCTCCCTCTCTGTTTCTGATCCAGCTGGGATCTCCCGTTCCCCAAGTTCTCTTTCCCCCAACCATTGGCCTTCATTTCTGTCCCTCATGTCCAGTTTGCTCATGTAGATCTCATCCATTTCTCTGTCATTGGGTGATCTCTGTGTCTTTCTTAGTGTCCTCTTTACTAGGTAGCCTCCCTGAGACTTTAAGTTGCAGTCTAGTCATCCTTTGCTTTACATCTAGTATCCACCTACGAGTGATTACATACCATGTTTGTCTTTCTGAGTCTGGGTTACATCAGTCAGGATGATTTTTTCTAGATCCATCCATTTGCCTGCAAAGCTCATAGTGTCATTTTTTTCTCCTGAGTAGTACACCATTACATATATGTACAACATTTTATTTATACATTCCTCAGTAGAAGGGCATCTAGGTTGTTTCCAGGTTCTGGTGATTACAAATAATGCTGCTATGAACATAGTTGAGCATGTGCCCTTGTGGTATGATTGAGCATTCCTTGGGTATATGCCCAAGAATGGTATAGCTGGGTCTTTGGAGAGATTGATTCCCAATTTTCTAAGACAGTGCCATATTGATTTCCAAAGTGGCTGTACAAGCTTGCATTCTCACCAACAGTGGAGGAGAGTTCTCCTTGCTCCACGTCCTCTCCAGCATAAGCTGTCTTCAGAGTTTTTGATCTTAGCCATTCTGACAGGTGTAAGGTGGTATCTAAGAGTCATTTTGATTTCCATTTCCCTGATGATTAGAGATGTTGAGCAATTCCTTCAATGTCTTTCAGCTATTTGAGCTTCCTCTGTTGAGAATTCTCGGTTTAGCTCTGTAGCCCATTTCATAATTGGACTGTTCAGCATTTTGATGTCTAATTTCTTGAGTTCCTTATATATTCTGGATATCAGCCCTCTCACAGATGTGGGTTTGGTGAAGATCTTTTCCCATACTGTAGGCTTTGTCTTGTCGACCGTATCCTTTGCTCTACAAAAGCTTCTAAGTATCAAGAGGTCCCAATGATTATTTCTCTTAGTGTCTATGCTACTGGTGTTATATTTAAGAAGAGATCTCCTGTGCCAATGTGTTCAAGACTACTTCCTACTGTCTCTTCTATCAGGAATAGAGTAACTGGATTTATGTTGAGGTCTTAGATCCATTTGGACTTAAGTTTTGTGCACAGTGAAAGATTTGGATCTATTTGCAGCCTTCTACATGTTGACATCCGGAATCTGTTTGCCGATACTGAGTATTTTTGCATCAATGTTCATGAGGGAGATTGGTTTGTAGTTCTCTTTCTTTGTTGCATCTTTGTTTGGCTTGGGAATCAGGGTAATCGTAGCCTCATAGAAGGAGTTTGGTAATGTTCCTTCTGTTTCTATTGTGTGGAACAATGTAAAGAGTATTGATATTAACTCTTCTTTGAAGATGTGGTAGAATTCTGCCCTGAAACCATCTGGTCCCATTTGGTTGGGAGACTTTTAATGACTGATTCTATTTCCTTTGGGATTATTGGACTATTTAAATAGTTTATCTGTTCTCTATTTAACTTAGGTATGTGGTACCTATCCAGACAATTAACCATTTCTTTTAGATTTTCCAGTTTTGTGGAGTAGAGGTTTTTGAAATATGACCTGATGATTTTCTGGATTTCCTCAGTGTTAGTTGTTATGTCTCCCTTTTCATTTTTGAGTTTGCTAATTTGGATGCTCTCTCTCTGCCTTTTGGTTAGTTTGGATAAGGGTGTGTCTTATCTTGTTGATTTTCTCAAAGAACCAACTCTTTCATTAATTCTTTGTATTGTTCCTTTTGTTTCTATTTTATTGATTTCAGCTCTCAATTTGATTATTTTCTGGCATCTATTCTTCTTGGGTGACTTTGCTTCTTCTTGCTCTAGAGCTTTCAGTTGTGCTGTTAAGTCACTAGTGTGGGATTTCTCCAACTTCTTTATGTGGGTATTTGGTGCTATGAATTTCCCTCCTAGCACTGCTTTAATAGTGTCCCATAAGTTTGGGTATGTGGTTTATTCATTTTCATTGATCTCTAGGAAGTCTTTAATTTCTTTCTTTATTTCTTCCTTGACCCATTGGTGATTCAGCTGAGCATTATTCGGTTTCCATGAGATTGTAGGCTTTCTGTAGTTTTTGTTGTTGTTGATATCTAAATTTAAACCATGGTGGTCTGATAAAACACAGGTTATTCCAATTTGTTTGTATCTGTTGAGATGTGCTTTGTGGCCAAGTATGTGATCGATTTTAGAGAAGGTTCCATGGGATGCTGAGAAGAAGGTATATTCTTTTTTGTTAGGATGGAATGTTCTGTGGATATCAATTAAGTCCATTTGAGTCATAACATCAGTTAAGTCCTTTATTTCTCTGTTAAGTTTTGATTTAGCAGAACTGTCCACTGGTGAGAGTGGGGTGTTGAGATCCCCCACTATTAATGTGTGGGGTTTTCTATGTGATTTAAGCTTTAGTAATGCTTCTTTTACATTTGTGGGTGCCCTTGTGTTTGGGACATAAATGTTCAGAATTGAAACTTCATCTTGGTGGATCTTTCCTGTGATGAGTATGTAATGCCTTTCTTGATCTCTTTTCATTGATTTTAGTTTGAAATCTCTTTTGCTGCATATTAGGATGGCTACACCCACTTGTTTCTTAAGACCATTTGATTGGAAAGACTTTTCCCAGCCTTTTATTCTTAGATAGTGTCTATGTTTGATTTTGAGGTGTTTCTTGTATGCAGCAGAAATATGGGTCCTGCTTTTGTATTCATTATGTTAGCCTATGTCTTTTTATAGGTGAATTAATTCCATTGATATTAAGGAATATTAATGACCAGTGCTTGTTCATTCCTGTTATTTTTGGGTGGTAGTACATGTGTGCTTCTCTTCTTTGGGGTTTATTGCTGTGGTGTTATCTGTTGCCTGTGTTTTCATGGGTTTCTCTCCAGTTTATATAATTGCATGCCTGCGAAGTTGACTGTCATCCAAAGACTTTACCACATTGATTGCATTCATAGAGTTTCTCTCCAGTATGTGTTCTTGCATGTACTTAAAGATTACTGTCTTCTGCAAGGGTTTTATCACACTGATTACATTCATAGGGTTTATCTCCAGTATGTGTTCTTTTATGCCTTTGAAGATAACTCTGACATGAAAAGGCTTTACTGCACTGATTACATTCATAGGGTTTCTCTCCAGTATGTGTGGTTTTATGCCTTTGAAGATAACTCTGACATGAAAAGGCTTTACCACACTGGTTACATTCAAAGGGTTTCTCTCCAGTATGTGTTCTTTTATGCCTTTGAAGATAACTCTGACATAAAAAGGCTTTACCACACTGATTACATTCATAGGGTTTCTCTCCAGTATGTGTTCTTTTATGCCTTTGAAGATAATTCTGACATAAAAAGGCTTTACCACACTGATTACATTCATAGGGTTTCTCTCCAATATGTATTCTTTCATGACTTTGAAGATGACTGTATTGTGCAAAGGCTTTACCACACTGATTACATTCATAGGGTTTCTCTCCAGTATGTGTTCTTTTATGAATTTTCAGATGACTGTATTGTGCAAAGGCTTTACCACACTGATTACATTCATAGGGTTTCTCTCCAGTATGTGTTCTTTTATGACTGTGAAGATAATTCTGACATGAAAAGGCTTTGCCACACTGATTACATTCATAGGGTTTCTCTACAGTATGTGTGGTTTTATGCCTTTGAAGATAACTCTGACATGAAAAGGCTTTACCACACTGATTACATTCATAGGGTTTATCTCCAGTATGTGTTCTTTTATGCCTTTGAAGATTACTATGACATATAAAAACTTTACCACACTGATTACATTCATAGGTTTTGTCTCCAGTATGTTTTCTTTTATGACTCTGAAAATAACTCTGACATGAAAAGGCTTTACCACACTGATTACATTCATAGGGTTTCTCTCCAGTGTGTGTTCTTTTATGAACTTTCAGATGATTGTATTGTGTAAAGGCTTTACCACACTGATTACATTCATAGGATTTCTCTCCAGTATGTGTTCTTTTATGACTGTGAAGATAATTCTGATATGAAAAGGCTTTGCCACACTGATTACATTCATAGGGCTTCTCTCCAGTATGTGTTCTTTTATGCCTTTGAAGAGAACTCTGACATGAAAAGGCTTTACTGCACTGATTACATTCATAGGGTTTCTCTCCAGTATGTGTTCTTTTATGCTTTTGAAGAGAACTCTGACATGAAAAGGGTTTACCACACTGATTACATTCATAGGGTTTCTCTCCAGTATGTGTTCTTTTGTGCCTTTGAAGATGACTGTGACGCATAAAGGCTTTACCACACTGATTACATTCATAGGGTTTTTCTCCAGTATGTGTTCTTTTATGCCATTTAAGATAACTATGACATAAAAAAACTTTGCCACAAAGATTAATTTTACAGGGTTTCTCTCCAGTATGTCTTATTTCCTGCCTTTGAGAATGACTGGGACATTCAAAGGCTTTAACACATTGAGTATATTCAGAAGGTTTCTCTGTAGTATGACTTCTTTCATACCTGCATGGAAAATTAGAGTATGTAAAAGATTTACCACATTCATGACAATGTTGAATCTGTATATCTATATGTATTTATTTTTCAGTTTTGTCTAAATGTAAAATCTTAAGATTTTAGCCCATTATTTACACTTACATTTTCCCCTTCATTAAGAATTATTTTGCATATCTGAAGATTCTTGTGATGGTAAGACCCTTTATTACCTGGCTCATATTGATGGCATCTGTTTTCTCTATGAGGTTTTTCACACCATTGAAGAGAAATCGATGAATTCAGACCTTTATCTCACTCCTTCCATTAACAAATTTTCCTATACTGTGAGTCCTGCTATATTTCCATAGAGAACCAGGACAAACACAAGCATTTACACAATCCTGGCACTCACTGCAGTGTGTTTGTTGCTGGATTACCAATGAAGCTGAAAAATCGTTTTTTGTAACCTTTTTTCACATTCAACAAGTCTACTACACATGGGGATTACTACATATATTCTAATTGTTCTAAGATGTAGAAATGCATATTGCTTCTTTCCATGTCCCTATGTTCATATTTTTAAAGTGACATATGATATACCTATTAATGGAAGAATAAGAACTAAAACATTTCCACATTTCATTTAGAGTTGGACTTTCTGTTCTTCATCAACATGTGGTATAGGGATTAAGTTTCCTCCACAACAACCACCTCTTAACTCTTGACTCTAACTACCCTTCTCACTAAATTTAGCAAAGTCAGAACAAATATACAAGTAACAATATTTTACTATGTACTATTTGCTTATTAAAAGGTTTTGAACATAATCTTATTACATATTTAATGAGCATAACTTTTGTAATATAAATAGTAGGAAACTAAATGGATAGTAGGTTCTACATCATAGCTCTGATGGAGCTACGATTCAAATGGTGATATCTGTTAAGGCATTGATACCTTGTCTTCATTCTTGAAAGAATGACATGAAAACACAATTCACTTGCCATTGAGGTATATGGTATTGAAATCATCTAATGATCATCAATGTACTTTAAACTGTAATTATTTATACTGATGCTACTATTTAAAAGTTACAGATACATTAAAATATCTCCAGAGGAACATTTGTATCAGGTTGCACATGAAAATTACCTTCCATGTCTTCGAA
>NC_051078.1:44027482-44109482 GCF_004664715.2 Peromyscus leucopus | reverse complement strand
GAACAGAGGAATGCTCTGGGTTCCGGGTACTCACAAAAACACAGGATAAGAAAAGATATGCATATATATTGAATAAATATAAAGCCAAGGAAAGAACAGTCAAATTCAATAGAAATATATCTATACAAGTTACACATTAGACTGAGGGCAGGGGAAGAGGTTATAAACTCAGATCCAAACATATACAGAAATAACTCACACAGCAACCCCTTCCCCACCCAGCCCCAAGGCCACGGGCACTGAACAGCAGTCCCGGAAGCCCAGCAACGCAGTCCCAGGCAGAGTCTGCAGAGTGAAGGGCACCAGCCCAAAGGACAGAGGCCTAGGTGTTGTCCTCCAGTCTGCTGCTGGGAGACGTTGAGCTCAGCATCCTGTCTACCATGGTGTGGGCATAGCATAGCTGTCTGCCCAGTTCCTCGCAGCAGCCATATTCCTCCAGAAGGCTCAGGCTGTATGTGTGGAAGTCCCAGTTCTTGTTGATGCAGGTCACAGCTGCCATCATGGGGCACAGGATAAGTTTGGTGTGGTCCTTGGAGGGAAGAAGGGAGTGAGTGAAAAGCTCAGCTGGGGCCTGAGGTTGAGGCAAAGGGGAGGAAGGCCCGCCACCTGGTGAAAGGGACAGCACTTCCACCCCACCCAGCCACCTCAAGTACAGGCCCCTGCACACCTGGAAGAAATTAATCTGTATAGTGCCGTTGCTGAGGTGCAGGATGATGGCGCGGCTTGTGCGGAGCCATTTTTTCAGGTAGGGCAGCCGGGCCAGCTCATCACCTTCCCGGGGTATGGTGTTGGCCCCTGCCATCATGGTGGCCCCTGCCTTCTGCAGGTGTTCATTCATGTAACTTCGGAAATGCTGGAGGAGAGTGATCTGGTTGGAAAGTTGAGACAGGGATTGCAGAATGAGAGCCTGACCCTGAGGCAGACCCCATACCCTGCCACACCCTCTTACAGCAGCCAGTTCCCACCTTCTTCATCAAGGAGTCAGGGTGGGAGCTCATGGTGGGGTAAGACTCCATTCCATCATGGTCTATGTACTGGAGGCTGTCGCCATCATTGTAGAGGACGAGGCATGTTGAGTCATTAAAGAGTGCCCCTGTGCTGTTGTCACAGAGCTGATACCCTAATGGCGGGGGAGGGCTGTCTTAGAAAGGCAGGAAGAGGTGGACAAAGGCTGGGAATAGCTCAGTAGTAGAGTGCTTGCATATATTAGGCCCTAACAATTCTTGGTAACACAGCCACACAATTACGGACTGTAGCATGAATCTTAAAAGTTCTTATTAATAAAATCAAACCCGAGGCCAGTTATTGGGGTCAATGCTGGTAGATCAGAGAGACAGAACAAGCCACAGCTATCTCACCTCACCAGTTCCTCAGCTGGTCTTGTCTCCTCAGACTGGAAGCCTCTGAGTCCTCATCCAGAATGAATCTCAGCTGAACTGTGTTGCTCCATAGCCTGAAAGCTTAACCAGCCAAAATGCATCTAGTTTCTGGTCCTCACGCCTTATATATCTTTTTGTTTTCTACCACCACTCCCTGGGATTAAAGGCTGGCTTTCTGGATTAAAGGTGTGTGTCACCATGCTTGGCTATTTCCAATGTGGCCTTGAACTCACATAGATCCAGAGGGATTTCTATCTCTGGAATGCTAGGATTAAAGGTGTGAGTGCCACCATTTTCTAGCCTTTGTATCTAGTGGCTGTCTGTTCTCTGACCCCAGATAAATTTATTAGAGTACACAATATTTTGGGGAACACAATACCACCACAATGGACATCACTCACTTGTTCACTCAAAGGCTACTATGGCAGCACCATCCCCTGCCCATCGCACACTCTGGAGACACCTACCAAGTCCATACTTCATTGATTGGTCTACCCACTGGCTGACCCAGAAGATGGGGATACATGCAGGATCCTCAGCCTCCTCTGGGATAGAAACAGAGCACTGGTTAAGCCAGTCCCTTCTTCTGTCTTCTCAGATAATCCTCCCCATGAAGCCTGTGGAGGGCTGTGACAGCACAAACCCAGACACCCAAATTGCAGCCCAAGACGTCAAGTCCCAATTCGTTAAGTGGGCCCCTTTACTGTGTCTCAGGAACTGTGGTAGGTGTGGATAGGAAAAGAAAACCCTAGGCTTCTAGAAGGACCCACATACCGACCAGAGGGATGAAGAGTAATCAAAGTCATTAACATCAGGGCTGGTGGAAAGCCTAGTGCCCCAGATTAAAGTGCTGAAGAAACTGAGCAGACCCAACCATTCCTGCAACGCTGGAACCACCTCAGTGCACACGAGTCCCAACTGCAGATACATGAATGTGTCGGAAAAAATGTTATGGAGAATTATTCAGGTTAGGAAGTGCTGGCAGGGGGGTCAGGGTGGTGACAGTGGGCACAAAACCCTGAGGCTGGAGCTGACCTGAGTCTCTTGAGGACCAAGGGATTAATTCCCTGGGCAGAAAGGAGACAGGAGATGCTAGCTGTGCAGAGGTGACCTATCAGTCACCTACAGAGTGAGATGGGGCAGAAGCAGGCAGAAGGCACACCAGGAGGGCCTTGGGTGTCAGGCTAACTCATCTGGATTTTGATCTCCAGGAAATGGGGGGCTCTGCTTGCTGACTGAGATACCCTGCCTTCTCCAGATGGGAAGCTCCCTACAGGACTCACCTTGCCGCACCAGCCTTCGCTCTGAGGGCTTCGAGGCATTGACCCTGGTCAGCTGCTGCAGCATGTCACTGAGGTGGCACTCAATGGCCTCACTTGTCCCCCAAACCACTGGTTCCTCCTTTTCCCAGGGATGGTCAGGCAAGGGTCTCTCTACACCTAAGAAGGTGACATGGCCATTAGCCAGGCACAAAACCACTGGAGGGAGCACAGGCTGCCTGCCACAGCTAGCACTCTTCCCACAGTACCATTGGCTCTCACTGCTGTTGGGAACTGAGTCAGGACCGGGTTGGCGTGTCAGGTATATGGTGCTTACTGAGAGGCCACAAAGCTTTAAGAGCTCAGGCCTCTGCTCCAGGCTGCCCTTCCAGGACACCTGCTGTTGCTGTCCCTCAGGGAGGGAGCCTGAAGGGACCGAGTGAAGCAAAGAACGAAGGGCACCTTGTGCATCCAGGATGGCGGAAGGATGGGTGAAGCACAGTGTAAGCCTTTTGCTTTGTTTGCCTACACATAACTGAGTCTAATGAAATCCACACTGAAGCATTAGTTTGCCTATGTTGATGGGGCTGCGCTGGTCACTGTTGCTGTCTTTATTCTTGAACAATTCACTTCCCCAAACCAGCACGTGTCAGTTCTCCCGTGAAACAGGACATTCCCTAAATTTTCAATTAAAAACAGCAACAACAATCCCACCATACTGTATTGAGAACTTAAGTGTAAAATAAAATATTTAAGCTCTGATTTTAAAACTAGCCAAAAAGGGGCTGGAGAGATGGCTCAACCACTAAGAGCACTGGCTATTCTTGTCAAGAACCTGGCTTTGGTTCCCAGCATTCTTATGGAGGCTCACAACTACCTGTAACTCCAGTTCCAGGGGATCCAAGACCGTCTTCTGGCCTCTGTGGTCACCAGGCATTCATGTGCTACACATTCATATATGCATGTCAAACACCCATTCACAGGAAAAACAAAATGAGAGAGTTTGCAGAATATGTAAAATCAAACTTGTCCAAATAAAACTATTGAAAATGGAGGACGACTACTCCAGGATCACATAACACATGATACAATCCTCTACCTTTGGATAATCTGGAAAATGTCTATAAAACATTTTCATTTATTGCTACTTTACTAAGAAAAAAAGAATCCTAAAGGAGCAGTATTTTAATACCTCCCCATAAGATAGGATCCACAAGTCCAGCACTACAGGAAAGGGAAACAGAAAAGGGGGCTCAGCAATAGCTCAATTAACAGAGTGCTTGTCTAGTGTGAAGCCCTGAATTAACATTCTCAGCTCCTTATAAACTGGCGGTGGTGGTCCACGCCTGTAATCCTAGCACTTGGGAGACAGAGGCAGAAGGAACAGAAGCTCAAGGTCATCCTTGGCTACTGGGAATTCTAAGCAGACTGGGCCACATGAGACACTCTCTCAAAAATTTAAAGGGGAAAATAAAAATTACAGCAATAATTACTACACCAAGATCCACATGTGGGTGCCAAATTTGATGGGCAGCCGTTTTTCAAACAACTTCTTGCAAGATACTTACCAATGACCGAAAAAAACAGTATCTGTAGCAGAGACAGCCTTGTCTCCCCGACACATTGAAAAGAGCACATTCCCTCTGCAGCATTCCTGCTCAGAATGTAGAATCTTCCCTAAATCACGAGGAAGCAACAAACACAACAGGAAAGACACTCATCAGCACCCTCTGAAAATGTCAAGGTCACAAGACACAAGGAAAAACCCAGAGACTGTCACAGGCTGGAGGAACTAAGAAGCTGAGGTCTCTAAATGGGTATGTGCAGTACTGACTTGCACCCTGGTACAGAACAAGGTGATGTTAATGGGGAATCTGTTTGATTGACATGAGGACTAGAGTTTGTTGACAGGATTATCTTGTGGTTAACGTTTTAGTTTTGGTAATTATTCTATAGTAGAGAGATGCTGATAATGGAGGACGCTGGGGGAAGGGCACATAGGAAGTCAGCTCTGTTTTATTTATAACACTTTGTATAGCCCTAAAATTATTCCAAAAAATCCAAGTCATTGAGTCAGGGGTGAGGCACACATTGGTAACCCCAGCATTTGGCAGTTCAAGGCTAGCTTTAACAACATGAGACTCTGTCTCAAAGCACCAAAACCAAAACTAAATCATCGCAAGTCATTTGCCTAAAAATGTAAATCTAATTGAACAGAAAAACTGAGAACGTTGCATTAAATTGGCGGTATATCCACACAGAGAAATAAAGTCCTTCAAGCTACTTCTCAAAGAATACAACCCTTAATGAAATATATTAAGGTCAAATAAAACTGCAAGAAAAAATTAGTAATTCTAAATACAGTGGCACACTCCTATAAGCCCAGCATCTGGGAGGAGAGGGGGTAGTGAGGTCAGAGATTTCAAACCTGAGGCCAGTCTTGGCTTCATAGTCTGTATAAATAAATAAAAAATAAATAAAAATAAATAAATAAAAAATAAATAAATAAATAAAAAATAAATGAAAAAAATGAATAAAAAATGAATGAAAAATGAATAAAAAATGAAGGAAAAAAATGAATGAAATAAAATGAATGAAATAAAATGAATGAAATAAAAAATGAATGAAATAAAAAATGAATGAAATAAAAAATGAATGAAATAAAAATGAATGAAATAAAAAAATGAATGAAATAAAAAATGAATGAAATAAAAAATGAATGAAATAAAAAATGAATGACATAAAAAATGAATGAAAAAAAATGAATGAAATAAAAAATGAATGAAATAAAAAGAAATAAATAAAAAAATGAATGAAATAAAAAATAAAAAAATAAAAATAAATAAAAAATAAAATAAAAAAATAAAAATAAATAAATAAAAATAAAAATAAAAAAATAAAAAATAAAAATTAAAAAGTAAAAAGTAAAAAATTAAAAAGTAAAAAATTAAAAATTAAAAATTAAAAATTAGAGCTGGGAGTGTTGGCACACGCCTTTAATCCCAGCACTCGGGAGGCAGAGCCAGGCGGATCTCTGTGAGTTCGAGGCCAGCCTGGGCTACCAAGTGAGCTCCAGAAAAGACACAAAGCTACACAGAGAAACCCTGTCTTGAAAAAACAAAAAAATTAAAAATTAAAATATAAAAAAATATATAAATAAAAATATAAAAAAAATTAAAAATAAAAAATAAATAAAAATAAAAAATAAAAATAAATAAAAAATAAATAAAAAATAAAAAATAAATAAAAATAAAAAAATAAATAAAAATAAATAAATAAATAAATAAAAATAAATAAATAAAAATAAAAAAAATAAATAGAAGGAAAAAGGAAGGGAGGGAGTCCAAAAAAAAAAAAAAAAAGGAATGCTACCAGGTGAGGTGTCTCACGCCTTTGATCCTAGCACTTGGAAGGCAGAAACAGGTGGATGTCTGTGAGTTGGAGGCCAGCTTGAGATACATAGTGAGATCTTGTGTCAAAAAGGAAGGAAGGGAGGGAGGGAGGGAGGGAGGGAGGGAGGGAGGGAGGGAGGAGGAAGGAAAGAAAGAAGGAAGGAAGGAAGGAAGGAAGGAAGGAAGGAAGGAAGGAAGGAAGGAAAGAAAGAAAGAAGAAGGAAGGAAGGAAGGAAGGAAGGAAGGAAGAAGGAAGAAGAAAGGAAGAAAGAAAGAAAGGAAGGAAGGAAGGAAAGAAACAAGAAAAAGAAACTGTGAAGACAATATGGGATTAGATTAATGCTCACAGTCCTGAAGGTTGTGCTGGTGTCTGTCATATCTGTTTTCAAGAAGTATACACAGAAGCATTAACAGAAGAAAGTTTGCTCTTAGGGCAGGAGAGATGACTCAGTGGTTAAGAACACTGACTGCTCTTCCAGAGGTTCTGAGTTCAATTCCCAGCAACCACATGGTGGCTCATAGCCACCTGTAATGAGATCTGGTATCCTCATAATAAATAAATAAATCTTTTTTAAAAAAAAACAACTAAGTTTGCTCTCAATCAGTTAAGAGAAACACATAGAGGATTGATGATGAAAACATCAAAAGAAATGTAAACAGACTGGGAAAAGAGGGTCAGATGCTTCCTGTTCGTTCTTCTACCTATTTAATCCTTTGTTTTCTTTTTCAGACAGTTTCTCTAACAGCTCTGGCTGTCCTGGTACTCGCTCTATAGACCAGGCGGGCCTCGAACTCACAGATGTACTTTAGTTTAAGTATAAAATGGCAGACTGCTGGAGTTGGCTGTAGTGACATTTCAAAAGTGAGATGTGCTGACAAACCTGTAATCCAGAGCCCTAGGCAGGAGGACTGACTCCAGAGCAGCCTGGTGACAATGAGAGACCTGTTCCTGACAGACAAAACACAAGCACTCAAAGGGGTGAAGGTGCAGAGTGAACCATGGCTGAGAATGAGAACTGAGGATGGGTGCCGTGTTATACTCCATGTCTATACCTGACAAGTTCCAGCATTCAACAAAACATGCAAAAGAGACAATAGAGACTTTTAAAAGTAATCAAAAAGAATTTCCTGGGCTTGGTGTTCAGTCCATTTTTTTCCTTATCAGATCAAATGGGTTGATTCAGTCTGTTCTTCCTGCCAAGCCCAAGAGTCAGAAGAACCCAGGGACCAGACCTCAAGGAGAGGACCCACCTCTGGGGGCAGAGTAAGGTGCACGCACCCCGAAATGCACCCTGGAAATCTGGGCTCTCTGCAGTCTACCCTGCCAAGACCAAGCTTCACCTTTCTCGAGGACCATGAGAGGCTTCCTGCTGCTGGGGTCCAGGCCGCTGGGAGCTACTGACAACCTTGGTGGGATGGTGAGGCAGGTGATGGGCAGACGGGCAGGGATATAGCCAGAAGTGAAAAACTCATCTTTGAGCAACTCCTCAATGGTGGGGCGGGCAGTGGGTTTTGCCTGAAGCATCTTCTGGATGAGGGAGGCAGCAACGGGATTGATGTGCTGGAGGGGAGAAGCAGAGCCTAAGTGAGATGAGACAGGGACCCCACCTGACATGTGGCTGCTCCTATCTCAAATATACCATAGCTCAGTGGCCATAAGCTCCACCAGGTCCTCCACCCCAGCTTTAGCAAGGACCAATGTCACCCTGATGGTGAGAAGGATCATTTCCTGCCACTTGGCACTCAATATTAACTGGGGACGATTTCCGCAGCTTGCCCTTGCAAAGCACATTTAGTTATTTGCCACCAGAGGGGCCTCCAGGTCCCCAGACCTGTGTTTAAATCCCAGTTCCGCCCCCAGGATTCCAGCTCTGACAAATAGCCTGGGCTTTCTGGCCCACCAAGGCGTATCTGTAGAATGGGGGAGCGGTACCATACCTGGGACCCCACCACGTGGGACACCTGGTATATGGGATAAACCCTAGAACAGGCCTGTCAGTCAGAGCATTAACTCTAGGCTTCTTATGTATCAGGAATGCAGTCTTGGATGTTAATTCATTTGGGCCTCACAAAAACTCCTAAAAACTCCCTCCCCCTATATAGTTTGAGAAAGGATTTCACTATATAGCTCAGGCTAGCCTGGAACTTGAGATTCCCCTGCCTCAGCCTCACAAAAGTGAAGACTACTCACTTCACTACTATGGCTCACTTTAGATGAAGAAGCAGGCTCAGAACTGAGAAAGTGCCCCTGTCTGAGAATACACACACACAGCCTAGGTGATAAAGCCAGGACTTATACCACAGCAGTCCAGCTGGCTCACGCCAGTCCATGCCGTCTGCAGTGAGCTGATTCTCTGTGACATAGCTACTCTATATACAAGTCAAGGACACCAGTTTGAAAGTGGCCATATGTCCCACGTAGACCTAGTCCCTAGAAATGGGTTATCCCTTCAAATGGATGTATGTCTTTGGTTGTGAAAAAAAGATGTCATTTTGTCACTGGAAGCCCTTGGGGAAACTTCCACGTTGTACATGGGAAGCCTGGTTCACAAGAGTCAAGCCATCATCTGCTAAACACAGCTCAGCTGGGTGGAGATGGTCCATGTCCCAAGCTTAAGCATGTCTGCCTCTTCTCCCCATTTTCTCCCTGCACTTTACATCCATTCAGGAAGCTGGGCATGGGACTCAGTTGGCAGAGTGCTTGCCTATAAGCACAAAACCCAGTTCAGTTCCCAGTATACCCCATAAAGCCAGCCTGGTGCTGCATGCCTGTAATCTCAACACTTGGGAGGTAGAGGCAGGAGAATCTGACATTCAAACTCAACATGCAGCGAGTTCAAGGCCAGCCTTCAGACATACATTCTGTGGCTATATTAGAGGCAAGGCTGTCCTCAGGATATAGCTGGGCTCAGTGAATAGCTTTTGGGTAAAACAAAATAAAATTGTGTTGCTGTCACCTTGGGAACACTGTATTCATTTGGTTTCATCCGGAGATAGGTTTCTTTTTCGAATGAGGTCTCAAAAGGTGGCTTGCCCACTAGCAAGGTGTACCTGAAGGTACAAGGAAGAATTTTGCTTAAACTCTCAGGAAAGTCCAAATGCATAAGTCATTGTCTAGAGGAAGGGGGCTGTGCTGGAGTCACTGACTAGGAAGAGATGGGGATGGTCTCCAAGTCTGCCTAGTGCCACGGTAACCTTGGCTAGGACAAGCCCTCAGAAGAATGTAGCTGATAACACCTGGATACTAAGGGGCCAGGAATTCCCCAGCTCTGGGCTGCAGTAATAGAGGACTCCAAGGAGCCCAGAGGCCACTGCTATCCACCGCAGGCCACCATGATGGGACTTCTGACTACCATCAGCCTTTCTGATGATCTAATTCTCCCATTAGTGCTCATCAGTGCTTCCAAAGCCTTCTTGAAAGTCCGCCAGGGACACAATTAAACCCAGGTTCAGAACTGAGATTCCATAGTCCTAACAAGTCCTCAGGTATTGATGGTTTGGGTCTGTGCATGCTTTTAGTAAACAGCAAAGAGCTGGAGGAAGAATTGTAGAGAATTTCTCGTCCCTTCTCTGGACCATAAGTCCAAGCTACAGGAAATCCTACATCCTACACCAGATTGATAAGGAAATAGGGCTTCATGTGGGCAACCTGCTCCCTGAAATAGCCTTTCTCTAAGGAAGAAGGATTCAGAGGGTAAGGACAACTGGGTGAAGTGCCTCAGAAAGCCCCATTGAGACCCATAGCTCCTGAGTCCATTCCCAGCTTACATGATGCACCCGATGGACCATACATCCTCCTCAAAACTTCCCAGTCTCACTGCTTTGGGAGCTACGAAGTTCTGGGGGCTACAAAAGGTCTTCATTTGTTCCTCTTCATATTCCACTTTGGTTGCCAGCCCGAAACCCCCTGGGACAGAGGAAAGAAGAGAGGGCGCTCAGCTGCTAGGTGTGGGTCACCTGTGGTTGCAGACAGCTGCCTCAGGTCTGACCATTGAGAATCAGACTCCAAAGTCTCTGTTCCGGGAACCTTTCTACTTTGCTGGCCCTGGCTGGCTTCCCACTGCTCTTTACACTGCTCTTTTAGAGAGCAGGGCTAGGGCAATAAGATGGCTCAGTAGGCAGAGGTGCATGCCTCTAAGACAGATGGCTGGAGTTGACCCTGGGACTCACACAGTGCAAGGGGAAAACCGACTCCTGAAAGTTACCTCCTATCCCCACCCCTCACGTAAATAAATGACATTTAAGACCCGTGACAACAGAATTGGATGCACTGGGGAACCAAGTAAACACTCTTCGGACTGCTGATGGACAAGATAAGAAAGGTGACATGGGTACAGGGGCTGAGGCAAATCAGAGTCTCAAGGGAACAGGACTTTTCAGCTCAGTAAAGGGACAGCTAAGGGAATGCTGCCAGCCTTGCTCCATGGCATACATCTAGACCTCCAGTTTAAAAGGGAAACTGAGGAGCACCTGGCTCAGTGCTGTGAGATAGGGTAGTAATTGGGGGAGGCACCCCCAAGTAAACTATTATTTTCAGAACTACTGTATTGAGATACACAAGAGAGCAACAGCAAACACAAAAACAAAAAGAGCAAATGCATCTAAAGGCAAGACACTGGCGTGTGGGCCCCTCACTTTCCATTTCTAGACTAGAGGGCGTTCTGGAGGGCAGCACCTCCATGTCCCACCGGCCCTCCATTTCTCTGGCTCCCGTTCTCCCAGATTTCCTCTCCTTGCTTCCTCTTGTACTGGCACCAGGCACCCGCAGGTCCAGCACCTTACCTATTTTCACCTCCATATCCTCGTTCAGGAAGACGTTGCTCAACCTAAGGTTCCCGTGAATGACCTGATTGTGGTGCAGGTACTGGCAGCCCAGGATTATCTGCCTTAGGTAGTAGCGCGCCTCCAGCTGGGTCAGGGCTTTCCTCCTCTTGTGCAGCTCCAGGAGGGACTGAGGGAGAAGGAAGAAGTTACTGAAGCCCACCGAAAAGGGTGGCCAGCTGGATGGGACCAGGACTAAGCTCTCGGGATTAAAGGGAGGTCTTGGCATACTCCTGATGATTCTGCCCATACACTGGTCATTATCATTCACAGGACCCTCTCCTGTTAATGCGTGCCCTTATCCAGAGTCTTTTCTCAACCCCACTCAGCACCCTCACTAGAAGCCTTTCCATAATCGCTTGAAACCCAAGCACTCCTCTAAGGCTACTCCAAGGCATCTGTAACCCCTTTGCCAGCAAATTCACAGTGTGAGCACCCCAGTCCCACAGCAGAAACACTCACCCTCTCCCGACAAAGTTCCAAAATCACAAACACAAATTCACTGTCTTCGAAAACGCTGTGGAAGCCGACAATGTGTTGATGTGAGAGGCTGCGGTGAATGGAAATCTCTTTGGACAGCTTCTTCTTCTGGGAGGGTGTGAGCAAAGACTTAGGCACGATCTTGGCTGTGAACACCTCTTTTGTGTCTGGGTCTGAGATCTCAAAGCATTTGACAACGCCTGCTTCACTCAGAAAGCGTCCCCTTACATAAAGGCACCTGCTGCGTTTGTCCACTAAGACCTCTGGAATCTCTTTCAACAGTGGGGTGGCCACTGGGACCTGCATCTCCCTGGACCCTGGCTTTCCGGAGGTCGGCTGGTGCTCCACCCAGCTTTCCAGCTTTGGCTGATGCTTTCATGCTCCTAAACTTGCTCTGCTCCCCCTGGAATTCAAACAAGGCTCTGAGAATCTTTCAAAGGCCTGTGAGGTGCTGATTGGCCACAGGGATTCAAAACGGAAGCCACCCAGCACTCTGCATCATGTGAGTGCTCTAATGGTGCAGCTCCTTTTAAAACCTGTATCTTTTTTTTTTTTTTTTTTTTTGAGACAGGGTTTCTCTGTGTAGTTTTGCGCCTTTCCTGGAACTCACTTGGTAGCCAAGGCTGGCCTCGAACTCACAGAGATCCGCCTGGCTCTGCCTCTCGAGTGCTGGGATTAATGGCTTGCGCCACCACCACCAGGCTAAAACCTGTATCTTGTGAGCAAGAAACTTGATGGGCAGGGACTTGAGGATTGAATGCACGTGGGATAGCCTAGGAAACTAAGAACTAATTGGATACAGGTTAGTTGATTCTGTGAGTCTTCTTGTGGTGTCCTTGACCCTCGGGTTCCTACAATCCTTTCTCCTCCTGTTCTCTAGGATTCACTGAAATCCTTCTAGTATTTGGCTGTGAGTTTTCATCAGTTTCCATCATTTGGTGAATGGTGCCTCTCTGTTAACTTTTTTAAAAAGATCATTTGCAGATTGCCCTGTGCCCTGTGGCCACTAGATCTATGGTCAAGTCTACAGTGGTCTTCAACCTCGGTATAGATAGCCACCCTTAAGCTGAGTCTTCCTCTAGCTATTTGCAAAGTTCCCAAGGCAGAAGAAAACTTTGCTGCTCTGAGCATTTGAAAGGAAGTATTTGGTTGCGAGTGTTTCTCCTTTCACTGAATTATTCCAGGATTCATGTCTGGCTGGTGACATTATGTGCCATAGTCACTCATATGAAGGCCATCTATGGGGTGAAATTTAAGGATGAGAATGTCATTCTGAACATTCAGGTCCTAGTATTTTGTCCATGGCAAATGATGAACCAAGACAAACAATTTCCAGTTTTCATTTGCACTGCAGAGACTCAGTGTTTTCATGGCAAACACATGGTCCTTGGGAATGCTAAAGAAGACATGAGCACTGTTGGAGCCATGAGCACCTTGGGTCCAAGAAGAGCAAGTTCAGCAAGAAGCTCGCCACTGCCAACTATGGGACAGCTGTGACAGTTCTGACTGACCTACACCTTAAACACCAGACCCTCCCATCTGCAGCTCAGAGGGCACCCATCCAACTGTGGCACCCATCCTTCTGCTATTAATATCTTATAGTCCTTGTGTCCTGCTGCTCTTCTTTGGGTCTGTAATTTCCTCATTCCCCTGATGTTGAGCTGGATTGCATAGTTAAGATTATTATTATGAGTAGAAACTAAATAATGGAAAGAAAGACACCATGTTATAACAAATCAATACCTTCAATCTCAAAAGTGTTTTATTTTGCCAAGTAGAGGGGAGGCTGGGGAGGAGCTGGTAGTTCAATCTTGGGGTAGCAAGCTGAAAAGCCAAACACTAGAGCTGCTAATTTCCTTCCAATGCTCCTTTGATGCTAAAGCATCTGTATTCTGATTCCTAAATGCCTTCCTAAACATCTCCTGACAGATTCCCTAGTAAACACATGCAACTCCTCCAGACCTTTGCTGCTGCTTTGAAAGTCTATTAGTGCTGCTAGGCAAGGGAACCTCTGAATGTTACTTTCTTTATAGAGAAGCGAAGAGCCCTAACTTAACATTAGGGTAGCCATGACAGGCTGCAAACTAACAATATTAGAACTAGGTCTCACCATTACAATAACCAGGAAAAGCCACAAATGTACCCTGCAGGAGACAATCAGAATTGAGACAAACAAGTACTAAGTGCTCATTAAGGATAGCATACTTAATTTGTATATAGACTGCCAATTTCCTTGCAGCCAGTACCAACCACTGTTTGACAGAACCTCTGTTACCTCACTCCTGCCCAATCAGGAGTTCAACCCCCATCTGAATCCAGAATTCCCCTAAACCCCATCTTTTACTCCTTAAAAACTTTGGCTCAATTGAACTCAACGCTCTCCCTCATCCAACCACTGTGACGGAATGGATGAAGAACCCAAGCTGGATCTTGCATTAAAGGTTCTTTGCTTTTGCATATGAACTTGGACTCCTGGTGGTCTCTGAGGGGCTCATGATATGGGTGTAATAGGAAGTAGGTTGTGAAAGGAGAACTTGGCATTTGTTTGTTCGTTTCTGAAATTGTATCATGGATTAAATGTGGTATGAAGAGATTGTACTGAGAGTTAAGATCAAGACTGTGATTTTTTTCCATCTTAGCATCAGACTGCTTAGTTATAAAGTAGGTGTATTATTAGATCTGTTTACCATTATATTGTGAATTGACTCAGGTATCAGGAAGATAACCTCTTGCCTTAGCCTGTCATGACTAGTTGAAACTGGTAACTAAAATCTTTAGGAACTCCCTTTTCTCTCATAGTTTCAAGAGACAGTAAATTATATATTATCTGTCATGTAAAGGACTAAGTGACCGCAGTGAGGCCAACAGTGGAAGGATGTGATAAAGTGTGCCATGTAGAGGTTGTTCTCTCTCTCTCTCTCTCTCTCTCTCTCTCTCTCTCTCTCTCTCTCTCTCTCTCTCTCTGTCACACACACACACACATCTAGAAAGGTGACTATGAGACGGGAGGAGGGGAACTAATGGGAGGAGGGAGGCAACGAGGATAATGGTGTCTATGAGATGAACGCAGAAAGTCAATCTGTTTGGGGTGGAGAGAGGGAAGGTCTATTTGAAGGAGTGGGAAAGGTAGTGAGAGCATAAATGAAAACATAACATATGAAAATGTCAGAGCAGCTCGGCTCTATGCTAAATATAAAAATCCACAAAACAAAATGAAGCTGAGGTGTGCATGGAACAGCACAGCACCCAGGGTCAAACATCATCAGCTCCTGGAGGCAGTTTCCAGTTAATGAAGGTCTAGATTGGGTTCGCAGGTCAGTGGGAAGTTGTTGCCACCTTTCCAGCAGGGGCCCATTCATCCGCTCTTTTCTATACACAGAAACATTTTCCATGAATGCTCACGGAGATGGACGTGCTGAGGAGCCATGCCAAGAATCTGCTCAAGAAACATATTTCATGTAGAGGTGCACACCCACAGTGTCATTTACTCAGGAGGCCCAGGCAGGTGTAACACTTGAACTTGGGGCTTTAAGATCATCCTGAGCATCATAGTAAAGACCAGCCTCAAAAAAATACACATGATAAACTTAGTGTTCATATAATTTTTTCTTCCTATGGTATGTTTCTTCCCTAGTCTAGGGATGTAGGTCAATTGGTCCTGGGCTCCATCCTCAACACTCACACAAATAGGGCATGGTGCTGCCTGCCTGTAACTGAAGGACATGGGAGGCGAAGGCTGAAGGATCAGAAGTTCTAGGTCATCCTTGCTACACAGTGAGTAAAAGGCCAGCCAGGAGTACACGAGACCCTGTCTCATTAAGACACATGTACTGTCTCTCACACAGGTATCCTTGCTTTGAAAATTTTCTTTTGTGTGTTTTTGGAGTACATGTGGAAGCCAGGTAATTAGAGACAGGCCACTGGGGATGGATTCATGAGGGCAGGTGGATTTAGTAAAATATAGGTAAAAAGTCAAGGTAGAGGGGGGGATGCTCGGAGTGGGAGGGTTCAAACATGGATGGGGAAGTGACACATTGGAAAAGACTTAACTAGAATGAAGGGCATATGAAAAAGCTATAAGAAAACCTACATCTTGCAGCCAAAGTAAAAAATATAATCAGAAGGGATAGTAAACACAGGTTGCATGAAAGAATGGGGGAGAACATTCCAGGTTAAAGGCATAAGTGGGGCTGGCAGCAGGCTGGTAGGGGAGAGTGGGGTGGGGAGGGTAAACTGTGAAGGGGTGAGTTAACAAAAACTAAATATGTCTGAGCCGGGCAGTGGTGGCGCACGCCTTTAATCCCAGCACTCGGGAGGCAGAGGCAGGTGGATCTCTGTGAGTTCGAGGCCAGCCTGGGCTACAGAGTGAGTTCCAGGAAAGGCGCAAAGCTACGCAGAGAAACCCTGTCTCGAAAAAAATAAAATAAAAAAAATAAAGATGTCGGAAGAAGCCTTTTGACCATCCAGCCTTTGAAAGCTAATTAAAAATGAAACAAAGAGAAAAGGATGCTGGTAAGGATACTGTCCCATGTCATTTCCACGCCAGTGCAGTAAGAGGCTTATCTGTGAATGAAGCAGACCCTGAAAGAGTCAATGAGGAGGTTTTGTAAGGCTGGTCCTTTAAAAGCTGGAGATCCAAAGATTAACAAAGCTACAATTTTAACTAGGTGCTGATGTCCATTTCTTAATCTGCAGAACCTGTGATTTCAGTGCCCATAATGGAACCGAATGAATGAATTGATTAACTGAATAAAGCATGCAAGCTGGGAGACACCATGAGCAGAAGAAAATGAGATTGAATGGGTTTTCCCACTTGGTGGTCATTAGGGACTTGCTGGATGAATAATTACAGTGGAGGAAATGTCCACGTGTGACCTCGCTACAACTTAACAGCCAGGTGAATCGTATATGGAACAAGTTACATACGCCAGAACAGCAGGAGTTACAGTTCCCTGGGTCTGATGCCTCACACCTGTTTATCAGGGTTTGGGAGACTGAGGTAGGAGATTACAGGCATGTAGAAGGTACCAAGTTATGTGGGTGCTGAGGATTGAACCCAGGGCTTCATGCATGCTACACTTCTAGTCCCTGGAAGGAATATGAAATTTAGACAAAACCCTTTAAATTTTTAATATGGATTTTTGTGCAAATTTGAGGTCAGCATGGGCTACATGGTGAGACTGTGTCTAAAGAGTAATGGTTCAATGACATCATGGAAACAGGTCAGAAAAGGACCAGAAAATATCCTTTGAATTCAGCAAAGGGTTTAGATACCAATTTTAGGCGATAGATTTGCTCATTACTTTGACATAGCTATGCTTACTTCTAACACTGTGCATAGCACAAGGTATTTCCTAAAATACCTTATTTGATATTGTTCTTGTTTGGCAAAAGTCAATTTAACTTACATTTATATTTCAGTGGCAATAACAAGACCAATTTCAACATATTAATGTTACCCACTGCATGCAGATTCTGGGAGGAAAGACAACAGAAAGAACTCACACTAAACGTAGTCTATGCTGGAATAAGGCAGTGGGTGAAGCTCAGGGCCACAGTACTTTGCTGGAATTCAAGAAGCAGTTCTCAACCTTTGGGCCTTGACCCCTTTATGAACCTCTAGTTCCAAAAATATTTACATTACAATTCAAAACAGTACCAAAATTACAGTTATGAAGTAGCAATGAAAATAATTTTATGGTTGGGGATCATAATATGAGGAACTCGGGGTGTTTAAGGAGGCACTGAAAATGCCTGATCTGGAAAGACATTGAATGGCAGAGAGGCTAACACATGCGTCCAGGAAACAACTGTAAATCACGTGCGGACAGTAACTGGGAAAGATCATCATAGATTTGATCGTGAAGCTCAACTTCAATGACTTTAAAATGTTACATCATCTCTATAAACAAAATGTGATATCCTCTGTTAAGGGGAGATGTTTAACCAGCCACGGTGGATCATGTCTAGAATTCCAGTCCCCAAGAGGTTAAGTCAGGAGGATTGCCTCGAGTATTGAGGCCACGCCCCATCTGAGGGCACACCACGGAAGCCTCCTGTGGTTGGTGCTTTCCCATTTCCCAGCTCCATAGAGCTGAGAGAGGCAGGGCGCTACGGTAGCCCTGCCCCCCTCCCCCCCCCCTGTGCTAGTATTTAGTGCTTTCCAAGTGGGGCTGGAAGCCTGCACCTCTGAGAGAAATCTCGAAGGCACGCCCCCTTCCAGCCCTTTGCTGGAAGATACCGACCAAGTGCGAGCTTGGTACTCACCCAGAATGCTGCCTGCAGAAACACCCTCCAGTTGCAAGGATACACGGGCCTCTCTGCCTCCTAGGCCCTGAGAAGCTTGCAGAAAACTGGCACACTCCTCCGAGTGGGACGTGGGGTGAGTTGCGGGTGCAGCAGGGCAGAATTTAGGGGCGTCCCCGAGGACTGGTCAAGGCTAAAGCCTGGGCCGACAGGCATCCGAGCCAGAGAATGGGGGTCCTTAAAGCAACTCCCTGAATCCACCCCAGACTGGAGGCCCAAACTCTCTCGGGGGTTCTCTGTGCATGCTCCTGAGCTGAGGTCCCAATTTTCTACAGTACAGCACTGATGTGATTAACCTTGCTAGGGAGCTTGGGAAGTATCGGAGCATTGATCCTTTCTTCTCACAAGTCAGGTTTTCTTCTTTCCTGAAAGGAGTTTTGTATCACTGATAAGGGAAGAGTCAGGGAGTTAGGAAATAATTGCTTGAAAGTAATGTCTGGAAATTGACAAAAGTCTACACCTGGGTGATGCTGGGGAATTCTAGGCAGAGTCTCTACCCCTGAGCCACAACCCCAGCCTCTCATAAGAGGATCCTAGGCAGGGACTACACCCCTGAGCCAAACCACCAGCCCCTCACTGGGGGATTCTAGGTGGGGGCTCTACCTCTTAGCCACGCCCAAGTCTCTCACTGGGGGACCCTAGGCAGGTGCTCCAACCCTGAGCCGTGCCCTTACCCTGAAAAGAATTGTTTTTAATAAAATACATTTACTTCTGAAGGCTGAAAGAACAAGGAATGGGTTGATGCTGCTAATAGCCTGCTAACAGCACCTCACCTATTTTCACCTCCATATCCTCGTTCAGGAAGACTTTGCTCAACCTAAGGTTCCCGTGAATGACCTGATTGTGGTGCAGGTACTGGCAGCCCAGGATTATCTGCCTTAGGTAGTAGCGCGCCTCCAGCTGGGTCAGGGCTTTCCTCCTCTTGTGCAGCTCCAGGAGGGACTGAGGGAGAAGGAAGAAGTTACTGAAGTCCACCGAAAAGGGTGGCCAGCTGGATGGGACCAAGACTAAGCTCTCGGGATTAAAGGGAGGTCTTGGCATACTCCTGATGATTCTGCCCGTACACTGGTCATTATCATTCACAGGACCCTCTCCTGTTAATGCGTGCCCTTATCCAGAGTCTTTTCTCAACCCCACTCAGCACCCTCACTAGAAGCCTTTCCATAATCGCTTGAAACCCAAGCACTCCTCTAAGGCTACTCCAAGCCATCAGTAACCCCTTTGCCAGCAAATTCACGGTGTGAGCACCTCAGTCCCACAGCAGAAACACTCACCCTCTCCCGACAAAGTTCCAAAATCACAAACACAAATTCACTGTCTTTGAAAACGCTGTGGAAGCCGACGATGTGTTGATGTGAGAGGCTGCGGTGAATGGAAATCTCTTTGGACAGCTTCTCCTTCTGGGAGGGTGTGAGCAAAGACTTAGGCACGATCTCGGCTGTGAACACCTCCTTTGTGTCTGGGTCTGAGATCTCAAAGCATTTGACAACGCCTGCTTTACTCAGAAAGCGTCCCCTTACATAAAGGCGCCTGCTGCATTTGTCCACTAAGACCTCTGGAATCTCTTTCAACAGTGGGGCGGCCACTGGGGCACTGGGACCTGCATCTCCCTGGACCCTGGCTTTCCGGAGGTCGGCTGGTGCTCCAGCCAGCTTTCCAGCTTTGGCTGTTGCTTTCAGCTCCTAACTTGCTCTGCTCCCCCTGGAATTCAAACAAGGCGCAGGAATCTTTCAAAGGCCTGCGCATTGCTGATTGGCCACAGGGATTTAAAAGGGAAGCCACCCAGTACTCTGCATCATGTGAGTGCTCTAATGGTGCAGCTCCTCTTAAAACCTGTATCTTGTGAGCAAGAAACTTGATGGGCAGGGACTTGAGGACTGAATGCTCATGGGATAGCCGGGAAACCAAGAACTAATTGGATATGCAGAGATCGTCAGCCTGACCAGATTTGGTCCTGGTTTCTTCTTCTCAGCCAGAGTGCTCATGTGGTTCACCTGTGCCTCATTGTTCTGTGAGGATCTAACACCTTCCTCTGGCTTTGAAGTGGCTTCTGGGGATTCCAACTCATAGCAGGTGCCCTGTCTGCTGAGCCGTCTTTCCAGCAATCCCCACTCTTTAAATTTTTAATTAATTAATTTTTAAATAATTTAATAAAAACTGTCTTTCTAAGCTGCCTAGATAGGCTTTGGACTCTGCAGCCCTGCTTCAGCCTCTATATGCCGATATTACAAGAGTACACCACCACTCTTGGGTTATTTAAACTTTTCATTGAAATATGGTGTGCTTATAGAAAACCGGTCTGGTTATAATTGCACATGTTGAGTTTCCTCTAGCTGGACACATACTGTATAAAGAGTATCCAGACTAAAAAAGAAGGCACTTCCAACATACCAGAGGTCCCCTGTGAGTGCTGTTGGGTCCTGGGAACCACCTCTAGCAATCCTACTATTCTAGTCAGAGGACTGGGCAGGTATTAGGTCTGGCTGCTGTGGTTTGTTAGAATGTTGCAAAGCAAAAGCAACACAGAAAAAGGCAGCATGGGGGCAGGGAAGGCAGGCCCAGCAGCTCGGGCCTATTGGATGAGTGCTCTACTACCTGCCTCCTTCCCAACCCTGTGCGAAGCTCTTATAGCAAAAGCTACTGTCAGTGGGATCCACTCAGCTAGTCCAACTTTTCATTTTAAAAAATGATTAGCCTTTAAAGGGGGCTATATGTAAAAGACACAAAACCATTTTTTTTTTTTTGCCATTAGTATTTTTATGCAACTTGACCAGAGAACTGTGCTGAGGAACTGGTGACAATATGTTATGGACTGAACTGTGTCCCCTCTCCCAATTTCTAAGCGAGGCCTTGAAACCATGACTTAAGAAGTTGTTGGACCTGTGAGATGGCTCAGTATGTAAAGGCACTTGCCACTCAGCCTGATGCCCTGAGTTAGAGCCTCAGAGCCCACATGGTAGATCCCCAAAGCCCACTCCCCAAAGTTGCCCTCTGCTTCCACACTTGTGTTCATACACACACACACACACACACACACACACACACACACACACACACACACACGGGAGGGAGAGACTCACACAATAATAGTAAAATATCTTTTTAAAAAAGGTTAAGTCGGGATTACATTGAGTTTTAAGGCTAGCTTGATGTCCCAAAAAAGAAGTGGGTGAGGAAAAGGGAGAAGGGAAGAAGGGGCCCTCTTTTCAGAAGAAAACGACAGCATTTTCCAGACTGAACCCATGGCTTGGCATGACACCTGGCAGGCTCAAGTGTTTGCAGTTTTATCTCTGCTCTAAATGCCCTCATAACAGAAAGATCCTAAATCCCCTCATAACAGAAAGACCCTGGCACCAGACTTTCACTATGATCAACACCACACCTGCCTCTCTAAGTCTCTGAACCAGACTTTATCATGGACCTGGGTTCCGGCAGATGAAAAGCTGCTTTAAGTCTTAGGAGGAGTCATTGGGGAGGTCTCCTCCAAGTCCACGACAACCTTTGCACAGAGAAGTTCTGAGGGTTGGGGATATGGTTTAGTGCTTGCCTAGAATGCACACACTACTGTGTAGATTGAGTACAGGTACAAGCCTGTAATCTCAGAACTCTAGAAGCAGGGGGTCAGTTCAAAGACATCCTTAGCTATAGGGTAAGTTGAAGACCAATCTGGACTACACAAGACCCAGTTTCAAAGAATTAAATTTGAGTGCAAATCCATACCTCATAATTCTTGCTGTCAAGACATCCAAATTTTCAAAGAAATGGATGAGAGGACTACAGACGCACCCACAAGAGTAGCCCGACTGTTGTCATCTCGCCAAGGCCAGCATCTACTTAGGCTCATAGTGCTACAGGTGTGGGAAAGTGATCTTAAAAGTGGTTGCCTTCCCACCCAAGTTCTGAGATTGGCCACTGGGAATCAATCGCACCACTGAGAAATTTCTATCTAGGAAAGGGATAGTTGGAGTCTGACCCCCACCCCAGGTCCATGCCATTCCTAGCTACACCAGTGGTTTGCAATTTTGATTGCAGTTAGACTTCTCCATTCCAGGGTGGGGAGTGGGTGGGTGTTATTTCACAGTGCTAATGTCCCAAGTGTCTGTTTTTAGGTCAGGTTGCTCTCAAACATTAAAGAGCAATGAACGTCAAAGAGGACTTAAGAGAGGGAAAGACAAGAGACAGTAATGAAGGAAAAGAATGACAAGTGTTCTCTCTTATAGGAATCTAGATTAAATTTTATGACATTTATGTGTTTGTGTATGTGTGTGTGTGTGTGTGTGTGTGTGAGAGAGAGAGAGAGAGAGAGAGAGAGAGAGAGAGAGAGAGAGAGAGAGAGAGAGAGAAGGACAAAGGGATGGAACGTAGAGCCAAACCTTAGATGTGCTTTTGCTATGGTCTCATTTTGCAGTCTATGTTCATCACCTGAACTCACCCTATAGCTCAGGCTCACATCCAATTCATAACAATCTTCTAGCCTCAGCCTCCTGAATGCAAGGCATGACTCCTTGTACCAGCTCGGTTCTGAGACTTTTGTCCAGCTCTGCAATGCTTTTGAATGTGAACTTCTCAATGAATTAGTTGAAACACTATCAATTTTCCAGTTATATTTAGGGAATTTTGTACTTTTTGCTGTTGTTAGCAATTAGTCGTATGGCCTTATGCAGGGCAGGTGTGCTGTCTTTTGTCAAATCCCAGTCCTTGAGTGATCTCTTTTGTGGCAGAATTAACATAGTAGGACACTTACTATTACTTGAATCAATTTGCCCCCCTTCAGAAATTTCTTCTCAACACAGATTTCTTAAAAAGTTTGATGAACAATTTGGTGTCATCATGTCCATTTAAACCTTAACATGCATGACTCTGTTTTGATTTTATCTTGGCTTACTGAAATTCATGATGAGTATTACGATTTTTAAGTTTATTATTGTTGTACAGGACTACATAAAGTCACTTTTATGCAAGTATACAAATGCTCTCGGTGCATAGCCTGCATGTCCGACCATCAGTGCATTTGTCTCCAGACAGTTCTACTTCTCACTTCATGGCACTAGTATGTACACAAGTTTATGTAGCTATAAAAGATCCAAAGTAGGAGAAAACTCATTGTTTTCCTTTCTGAGAATGACTCCCTTATGTTAACCAGGTTGCATCCATTTTCTTGCAAGCAACTTCATTTTTGCCAACATTTTATTTTTAAAAGATATGCAAGAAACTTTGGGAAAACAGAGAATTTGTGCAATCTCCCCCAGTCCAGCACCAACCACACGTCCAAGCTGCAATCTCTATTTCTGACCAGCTAGCTGCCTGCAGTTTGGAAGCTTCTGCAATGCCCTCCTGTACTCAAAGTTTGCTAGATGGTTCACAGAACTCAGACAAACACATTAGTGTGCATTTACCAACTGGTTATGGTGTATTCAAGGACACATGATGGACAGAGGAAGGCCAGTAAAGAGGCATGCTAAGATTCACAAGGGTCCCCCAGCCAGAGTCTCTTATTTTCAAGGAGTTGAGGTACTCTAGTTCCTTGGCATATGGTAGTATTCTAGTTCACAGACAAGAAAATCCTAAGCTTCATACTTGGGGTGGAGGTTCTATGAAGGCTTCTTTAGGTGGACATGGGTGATTATACCACTGGTCACCAGTGATCCACTTGAGTGGAGGTCAAGTGGAAGTGGGACTGAAAAGTCCAACATGTGGCTGGTTCCTGTGAAGTTCCTTCAGTATTGTGGTCACCCTAAGTCAAGCTGAAGTATAGCTGGACTTGCCTGCTTATCTTTGTCTTATACTTCAAAAAGGTTTCAGAAACCAAGGTCAAGTATTTTAACAGAAGATACTCCTGTTGTTCCACTGTGGATGTTCGAGTCAGAGACCATTCACAAACCCCTCAATTTTACATGGGTGGGAGTTAGCCTAGTTTACAAAGTGCTTGCCTAGTACTGTGGTTCAACACCCCAGAACCACATAAATCGAGCACGGTGGTACATGGCTGTAATCCCAGCACTTCAGACGTTCAAAGTCATCTTTGAACATAGTTGCTTCACGGCCACATAGTTTTGTGCTACATGAGACTTTGTCTAAGAAAATAAAATCTATGAATTTTTAATTTCCTACAATAGCATTCTCCTTCATCCAACTCAGGTGGTCTGGGAAGGGGTTTGTATCTTAGAGTAACCTGGGGTGCTAAAGATCCTGACTCACCAAAACCCACCCTCAGCCAATTAAGTTATCTTGGAGGATGGAGCATAGGTGCTTGACCTCCAAGGGCTCACACCCTCAAAAGAAAGCTTCAATTCCCTTCCCTGGGAATCATTAACAGTCAGAACCTCTTCAGTTAGGGGTGGGAAGTCATGAGCCCCCTTTCTCCGTGTTACAATATTGACTGGCTTGATTATGTTCATTAGTGCCGTGATCCAGGCCTGTGGTGTCCAGAAGACAGTCTCACTGCCGTCTTCCAGACCCCTGAGTTTTACAATGTTTTCACCCCACTCCCATGTTAGTTCCTGAGTCTTGAGGTGGTGTGTGTGTGTGTGTGTGTGTGTGTGTAGTTGTATGCTTTTAAAAGATTTTACTGCTTGTAGTCCAAAACTCACTCCTGTTAAGTATAGATTTGCAGCAGAATGCCGGTATCATCATGGCTCAACGTTAGGACATTTGCATCACACAAGAAGCCCCCCATCCATCAGCAGTGAGCACATACTCCTGCGGTAGATGGAACAGGGCAAGACAGCCTCCAACCCTTGCTTTTCTATCGTTTGGGAGTCCAGACCTGCACTTCAACAGGTGCCATGATCATGGAGGTAGAGGCAGAGTAGCCTGTGCTTATGGTGGGGGTTCATGGGTCTGTATTTCTCCTCTAAACATCCATGATGACTACATAGCAAGGAGAGCTGTAAAGCCAGCTGTGGTGGATCACTTGAAGCAGGCTCGACCTGTTCTAAGGCATCGGACTGTTAACATGCTGCTTCCTGGTAGGAGATGCTATGCTTTACTCTGTGAGGAAAACACCTCTCAAGGCTTATTCTGTCTCAGCTCCTACTTTGATCAGGGCTGACTGGCCATCATTAGTTACTAACACCTACCCAGTTCCAGAGTAGCTCTGGCCCGAAAGAACCAAGTGTGGTTATGAGTTATGAGGGCTTGGGATAATGGTCAAAAGTTGTGTCCCAATGTAGAATGGTAGTTACTGTTGATAATGGAACATGTGTGTCCTTAAGAGTTTGAGATTCCTCTACTCTGACTGTACGCCAACCCCTGTCCATTCCTGATCAACACTGAGGATCATGTCCCTCTCTCTTCTCCAGACCAGGTCCCTCACCACTTTCCCCTAAATGGCAGGGCCCCTTCAAGGTAATTACTGTAACCCCCACAGCTGCTAAGCTTGAGGGGTGATAAGTCTGTGTACACTGAAGGCCTCTTCACAGACACAGCAATCCAAATTAAACAGAATCAGACTGAATTGGAAAAGCCCAGGTTTAATGGGTGAAGCATTCCTGGGTGATTCCTCAGCCCTGCAGAGGAGACCAGGACAAGAGACCGGAAGAACCATGTGTTTGTTTTCTGGAATGCAGCACAGTATATACCTGTGGGAGTGGTCTTGAGCCTCTCTGGGGGAGGAGCTATGTTTGGTGGGCTTAGAAGGAGTGGATTTGGGCAAAGAGATGGGGGAGGGGAGTTGGGTTAGATCTTCCACCAGAACAAACTGTGTTTGGTGGTCTTAGGAGTGGGTTTGGGGAAGGAGATAGGGGAGGGGAGTTGAGGTGGATCTTCCACCAGAACATTCCAGACTCTTTGGGTATAGGGACGCTGGTTCAAGTCTGACTACTTCCTGAGGGCATGGGTCGACGTGGGGAAGAATCAGGAATTGGTGAGCTCACATTCAGCAGGTGTGAGTGGAGAAGCATCTGGTTAACTGTCATCCTGGAGACCTCAAGCATCTGTTTCTTGAGGAATCAAAGGCGGCAAGTTTCTAGAAAAAAAAATAGACCATTAACATCTGCCCTAGTTGTACTGTAAAGATGAATGTACAAAGCAAAAGAGCAGATAGGCCCTTTGTTGGAACATCTTAGAAAACTGGAGGGGGGAGGTTCCCAGCTGCTGGACAGACCATGCATCCTGAATAGGTGCCTGCTTGAGCCTGAGAGATGGTACCAGCATGGATGTCCCAGGCGCTGGGCAGCCGAGTAGGTAGTGAGGACCACAGTATGAATGGAAAAGGGATGTCAGAAAAGAGAGGTGGGGAGGTACCCGCCAATGGGGGAGTTTGGGCTGGGAGGTGGTGATTGAAGAGGAAGAGCCTTCCATAAAGGAGCTCAAAAGGGCTAAAAACTGTAGGCGAGTGTGGGGTGGCCCGGGAGGTGGTTATGGGCAATGGGGAGAAGGGAGGGCCAAGATAACCTGAGCTCAATGGAGAGCTTGGTGAGCTGTCGTTTGATGAGTCCGTTGGCCTTCTCAACCTTTCTTGAGGATCAAGGTGTCAATCATAGGAGGTAACGAATTCCTTAGGTGTGCGCATGTGAGTGAAGTCCACCTGCCAATCCTCGCCTGGTTGGTGTCCGTGAAGCTGGTGCAGAGGCTGACATATATCTGGAGCGACCCATTTATGGACCTGTGAAATACTCAGGAGAGTGTGGGGGCCAAGGTGAGAGTGGCCCCCAAAAAGCG
Organism: Peromyscus leucopus; assembly: GCF_004664715.2. Classification (NCBI taxonomy): domain Eukaryota; kingdom Metazoa; phylum Chordata; class Mammalia; order Rodentia; family Cricetidae; genus Peromyscus; species Peromyscus leucopus. The sequence goes on along the minus strand of NC_051078.1, from coordinate 44,083,184 downwards.
GAGAACATTGCGACCAAGCAGAGGCACAGGGCAAGCAGGTATGACCAGAAAGAGTGAGAGAAGAATCACAGAATGCAGGGAAGTATCAGGGTCTTAAGTGGGAAGGAAGGGATCTGGTCCACTCCCGTGACAGAAATGGGTGAGGGAACTGAGATGTCAAAACAGAATAGGCAGCTCCCATGTCCAAAAGACAGTCATTGGACTTAACTTGCTACCTGCAGTGTTACCCTAGGCTCAGAGAGGGCAATGGGAGTCAGCAGTCTAGGCTGCGTCAGTTCTCTGCCAGGCTTAGGAGTTCTCAGTTGAGTGTTGGTGGGTCTCAACCTCCATGGCATGGCATAGAGGACGAGCCTGCACAAGTGCATTCCAATTTCCAGTGCCCAGTCTGTTGGCAGATTGGGGACGGCCTCCTGGGCAGCTAGGGGTCAGGGCAATACTGTGACCAGTGGCCCTGCTTGCCACATCTGAAGCAATGTCTGGCAGAGTTGACTTGGACTGAGCTCCAGTGGGATGGAGCCTTGTGGCCGACTTCCCTTGTACCCCTTGTGGGGGCTGTGCGGGCCTCAGAGCACCTGCTAAGGCTTGGGCTTAGAGCATATTCTGTTGCAGCCTTGTCTAACAGGTTGACTCAGCTGTCATTCTCGAGCACTAAAAACTTTAAAAGCCATTTTCACCAATTCCTGTAGATGAATTTGGGGATATTCCTCAGCCTTTTTAATTTTTTTTCTAATATCTGGTGCTAAGAAATGAAATGGGTGGGAAGGCAGGAGTCTGGTGAGACCAACTATAAGAAGAAAACAGCGAAGATTTGGGGTGTTAGGCCAGAGTGTGTAGGTTGAGACATTGGGAGATATGGGGAAGCAGTGGGAGGAGGGGAGGACAGGAAGAAGGGTAAGGAGGAGGATTTTGGTCTTAGATTTGTGGCCCCATGAGGGGCACATGGGCCACAAAAAAGGAGCCTAAGTTGTTTACACTGAGATTAGACCGGATACAAAAATCAGACAAAGGAATGACTATGATGTCAGTACATAAACAGCTCATAGAAAAAAGTGAGTATAGGGTGACCTTTAAAACAACTGGTCGGTTCCTTCCACCGCCCCACCCCACCCCAAACGCCGTGTTCTGCAGTTTTCAGCTTTAAAAGATGCTTACTGCCTAATAAACGAGTTCCTGCTTGACATGACTATCCGCTGCAACTGATTGTCTCCAGATAAGAGGAAGGCTGGGAAACAGGAGAGCAGCACACTTATGTTTCCTTGGATCCAGACCACCTCCTCAGAGGCGATCTAAGTTCCTGGTGGGGTGAGACCCCACAGCTGGCGGCCACGTGGGGCTCGAAAAGTATGTCTGGTTCTTTCAGGGAGAATGAAACCCTAAGTATGGGTAATGAACTCTCTCCAAAAATTCCCAAGAGCCAGGGGAGGCCAAAGAAGGCAGAAGACCAGGAGGGTAAAGAGAACAAGTTAAAGTCACCCGCTCCACGACTTGTGAGCCATGCTCCCCGAAGGAGCAGGGTCTGCCACCTTACATCCTAGAAATAGGGGAATGCTTGATATACGCTACCCCTTAGAAGGGACCTACGTGACTGGGGTACCTATGACTGGTCATCAGCCAGGAATCTGAGAGCCAACGAACCAACTTATGCAGAGGCCTATATTACCCAGATAGGGCCCCAAGGGAGGCAAGGCACAGAGCCCCAAGAGCAGTCCCCCAGTCATTTCCCGTTAATCTGGTCCCCAGCCCTAATAGGCCAGAAGAATGGTACCCATGGGAGGCCAAAGACCTTAAGGAACTCCACAAGGCAGTGGCAGAGGATGGTCCAAATGCCCCTTGGTCCCAGACCCTACTACAGGATATTGTATATAATTCCTGTGTCCCCAAGGATTGGCTGGACCTAGCTAACGCTGTCCTTTGAGGCACTCAATACATCAAATGGAGCACCCACTATAAGGAGGAATGTAGAGTCTGAGCAGAAGCCAATAGAACTGCTAATGGGTACCCTACGGGGGTCCAGCAGGCCGCAGTCCCGACACCATACTAAGACCAGGTGCGACAGTTGGGGCTAGCGGCCCTGGGTGAGCTAGATGAGGAACCTACAGAATCCCCCATAGCCAGAGTCAGGCAGAGGCACAATGAGACCCTAGCAGAGTCTATAGACTGGGTTCAACAGAGCATTAATCACCAACTACCGACTGGACCCCTCCGGGACCAATTTACAGAGATTCTGGCTGGGCTGGAATGAATTCAGAACACTGCTTCCTGCACAGGCATGAAAGAGGCCACCCAGGATCTTGGCGACCAACATCGCCAGACCCAAACACTGGCCTTAGCATTGCAATCCAAGACGGCTGCCCTGACTGAGGATTTCTCACAAGTCCTGGCAACCCAGAGTCAGGGAACAGCAAAGCCTGTGACACAGGAGGACTGCTTCAGATGTGGACAGGAGGGGTATTTTAAATGAGTGTGTCCTCTGCAACAGCCTCCTGCCAGCCAACAAAAGGCTTTAGGCTGGCCAGGGTAAATAAAGCCACCTACCACTATCTTTCCTAGGTGCAAAAAGGGTATCATTGGAAATAACACTGCAGGTCAAAATTCAACATAGATGGGAAACCTTTAAACTAAATAAGGGGCAAGCTCCAGCCCCATTAACCAAAGGAGGAATTCCCTCTGGGGAGGCAGGTGTGGCCCCCCAGAATGGCCCATGCCAACTGAACCGTTCCTTTGGTCCCAGTGTGTGGGGCAGACATGGGCTGCAAAGAGGGTGCCCAGAGAAATTCAGATAAATAGAACTTAAGCTTTAAGGTGTTTACGCAGAGAGTAGATACAAATGGTGAGAAAGAAAGTTAGCTCAAGTTATTTATGCTAATATACTAAAAAACGAGAGATAGTGTCAGGACATAAGCAACTTGTAAATAGGGAGCCCTTTAAAATGATTGGTTTGTTCCTTCACCCCCTCCTAGGGTTTGGAGGTTTTCTGGTATAAAAGAAGCTTACTGCCTATCAATAAATGAGTTCTTGCTTGATTTGACTCCCCATTGCATCTGATTGTCTCCGGGTAAGAGGGAGGCTGGGAAACGGGTGAGCGGTGCACACTTGCCTTTCCTCGGTTCCAGGCCACCTCTTCACAGGTGACCTAAGTTCCCGGTGGGGCAGGTCCCCACAGCTGGCGCCCTAAACATGGGGCTTGAAGTACTTTGGCCGAGGCCAAACTGTCTTCCAGGGTAAGTGAAACCCTCAGTATGGTTAATGCTATTTTTCAAAAAAATCCCCAAGAGCCAGGGGAAGCCAGAGAAGGCAAAGAGGACCAGGAGGATGAAGAGACCAAGTTTAAAGTCACCCCGCCCTGCGCCTTATGATCCATATGCCCCGAAGGAGCAGGGCCCCCGCCTTATATCCTTGAAACAGGGGAATGCTCCTTGCCATATACTACCCTCTAGAAGGGACTTATATGACTGGGGTACCCATGACTGACTGGCCATCAGCTAGGGATCGGGGTGCCAGTGGCACAGGGCCCAAAGAACAGACCCTCCAGGCATTTCCCGTTAATCTGGCCCCTGGCCCTAATAGGCCACAAGAATGGTACCCATGGGAGGCTAAAGACCTTAAGGAACTCCACAAGGCAGTGGCAGAGGATGGGCCGAATGCCCCTTGGTCTCAGACCCTACTACAAGGTATTACGTATAATCCTTGTGATCCCAAGGATTGGCTGGACCTGGCTAAGGCTGTCTTCTCACGCGCCCAATATATAAAATGGTGTGGCCACTATAAGGAGGAATGTAGAGTTCGAGCAGAGGCCAATCGAGCTGCTCAGCCCACGATCCTGATTACTTATGGCATGTTGGCAGGAACTGCTGACGGGTACTCTACTGGAGTCCAGCAGGCCACGGTCCCAGCGCCATACCGAGACCAGGTGCGACAGGCAGGACTAGCAGCCTGGGGTAAGTTAGATGAGGGACCTACAGAATTCCCCATAGCTGGAGTGAGTTCCGACCCTGCCAGGGATCAGCACAATATAAAGAAATGTTGGCAGTTATCACTGCCCTTCAAAATGTTCAGGGGCCTTTCAATCTACTCATTTCTCACCTTTTGGCAAACTGTAGTACATTTTTGTATCAACAGACACCTTTTCAGGGGCCTGCTGGGCCACAGTCCACACAGGAGAAAGGACAAAACATGCACATTCACATTTCCTTCAATGTTTTGCTACTCTGGGCCTGCCCTCACAAATTAAAAGAGATAGTGGACCTTGCTTCACCAGCAGGGCCATGACAGAGTTCTTTGAGCAAAGGCATATGAAACACAACTCAGGAATCCCCCACAATCCACAAGGGCAGGCAATCATTGAAAAGAAACCACCAATGCCTTAAAGAACAGCTTTTTAAAACAAAAAGGAATAGTAACCCCCCATATTCAATTACATCAGGCCTTATTCACTACTCATATTTTGAATCTATCCAAAGGAGTGAATGAAACCAGATTTCAAAAACATTGGGTCAATCAAACCCCAACCTTCAGATTCAAGTACAATGGAGGGACCCTCTAACACACACTTCAGTGGGGGGGGGACCAGATCCCTTGCTTACTATGGGGAGGGGGTATGGTTGCATCCTCCCCTTTGGAGAACCAACCACAATCTGGCTCCCACCCACAAATCTAAAACTTCTTCCCACCCCTCCACAACAAAAAGATGCCCAAGGTCAGGTTGACTAACAAGGGAAAAATAACATAGGTTTGTCAACCCTTCCTAAAGGCACCCCCTTCTACAAACACAGGGAGTTAACCCCAGAGCCAAATATCATCTGATCAATAGCAGTTAGCACCCATATTTAGTTATTCTGCACACTGAGGCCATCACACTCTGGCCTCAGGGCTACAAGGACACTCGCATCGGGACCCAATCAGGGCCTTCTGCTCCCCAGCCACTCCTTCGTGCCCCTAGTGGGGCAGGAGCTCTGGAGTGACAGTCCCTACAAAAAATGATGACAGAATACAGACTTGCGGTGGTGGGTGCTGGAGGTGTGGGAAAGAGTGCCCTGACCATCCAGCTGATCCAGAATCATTTTGTGGATGAATGTGACCCCACCATAGAGGATGTCTATCAGGAACAGGTGGTCATTGATGGGGAGGCATGTCTGCTGGACATCCTAGACACAGCAGGTTGGGAGGAATGTGGTGCCACGAGGGACCAATGCATCCACATGGGGGAGGGAGGGTTTCCTCTGTGTGTTTGCCATAAACAGCACCAAGTCCTTTAACAACATCCATCAGTACAGGGAGCAGATAAAATGGATAAAGGACTCGGATGATGTGCCAATGGTGCCGGTGGGGAACAAGTGTGACCCAGCTGCTCGTACTGTTAAGTCTTGGCAGGCCCAGGACCTTGCCTGGAGTTATGGCATCCTCTACATCGAAACATCAGCCAGGACCTGGCAGGCAGGGTGTGAAGGATGCCTTCTACACACTTGTACGTGAGATTCAGCAACACAAACTACAGACTGAGAGCGCTGCTCTCAGTCCCCAGGCTGGAGGCTCGTTGGCCTGGGTCAGTCCATCCCTCAGTGAGAAAAGTCTCTTCTCTAGCCCTTCTTTAGATTCCCTCCCGCATGGTCCCCCTAGACCAACCGCCCAATGCGCGTAGCTTTGCCCGGTGTCCCCCCACACCCGTCTCCAGGGATCCTGAGTGTGCTCCTTCGGCCTACTGTGGCCCGAATTCCGTGACTATTTGGAGGTAAGATTGAGCTCTCTCTTTGTGTGTTATGTCTGTTGTCTGTTCGGGTGATCGGCGCCCATAATTTGTACCTGGGCAGGACCTCAATCTGTGTTTGGATCAGTGGGGAAGGCAGCCACACGGTTTGTGTTGAGTCTTGTTTGTTTTTGTGATCTTGCTGTTCTCCTTGCCCTCTATCTCTACATCTCCCCGACTATGGGACAATCAATTACCACCCCTTTGAGCCTGACTTTAGACCACTGAAGAGACGTCAAGGCCTGAGCTCACGATGCCTGCATGGAAATGAATAATTTTCTGCTCCTCAGAGTGGCCGACTTTTGGTTCTTTTAACATTGATATCATCTTGCAAGTGAAGGCTCAGGTTTATCGGCCCAGGGCCCCAAGGACATGTGGAGGCGTGTGTCCAGCCTTGCCGGCCGTTTCCTGGCGGATCTTTCCTGCTCCCCGTTCCTCCAGGCCCCTCCACCTGTGAGTCATTTCCTCTCCCCATTTTCTGCTGCTCTGGCGGTGTGCCACAACAGGCTCCCCTGCATGTAGGATTCTGGAGAGTGCTCGGAAGCTAGTTCCAGGACCCATCCCACCCCATCCTGCCTTAGGAGCAGCTGCTTTTCCACCCACTCACCCTAACTGGGACTATAACATGGCAGAAGGTCAGGAGAGTCTCCCTGTGTACTGGAGGCTGTGTTGGCAGGTGTCAAGGCTCCTGCGTGCAAGCCTACTAATATGGCAGAAATTCACGACACAAGGCAGGGGAATGGAGAAAGCCCAACAAGCAGTTATTCTAGCCTATGTGAACCAGACAGCACCAGATATTAGAAAAAACCTACAGTCAATAAAAAGACTAGAGGAGAGGGGTTTGAGGGACTTAGTGGCAGTAGCAGAAAAGGTTTATAACAAGAGAGACAGGAACAAAAGGAAGAACTAGAAAAGAGAAAAAGGAAAAAAAACAAGAGCTTGGGTGGTTTTAGAATTGGTTTTCTGCCTCCCCTTGGCTAACAACCCTTCTTCCCTCCCTCCTAGGACCTGTTGTAAGCCTGCTCCTGGTCCTTACCTTTTAGCCATGGACACTTTCCCGGCTCACTCAATTCATCCAAACCTAAATAACAGACCTGCGGGCCAGGCAGAACCAGGTTCACTACCACTGCCTTGACATACAGGACTCCAGGGTTGAATTTTCCCGACAAGAGATGCCCCACACAGACCCCTTCACTTGGGGGAGGCTGCACCTGTGTGAGGGAAAAAGTCTCACTCAAGGCATAACTGGAGTGCAGCTGGGACTACACAGGCTAGGGACCATGGTACCCCAAAATCCCAAGAGCCTGGATTGTATGCCCTGTTGCATAGCGGTTGTGCAGTAGCAGCCTTGCGCTTACCCATTTCAGGTCCCTCAAAAAACTGCATGGTCCATTGATTCCCGAACTATGGGGATGCCTGTGGTACTTGAGTCTGGACAAACATTCCCACTCGGACCTCTTTTCCTAACCTTTAGAGGAACAAGGCCTCTGAAATCCTCCATGCAAAGCCTATGTCAGAGCCCTCCTTTTAGACCATTCGAACCTGGTTTATGTTGGCCCTTAGATTATTACTAAGAAAGGGGAGATGTCAGGGACAAGAACAGAGCCTCTAGTTAATTGAAAAATACAGACCCCCGATAAGACAGGGAAATAGAACATCTTGCGGTCAGGTTGCCTAGTGACAGGGCATTGAGTAAACATCCTGCCGCTGCGGCTTTCTCCACCCCCACCCCCACTCTGCCTGCCAGGAAGCCCTCTGCCCTCATAAAAATGGCAGACCTGTCTGAATATGTCAGACTCTGCTCGGGTGTTGGCACTTTAGAAATCAAACCTAGTTTTTGTTCCAAACGTACAGAAACAAACACCCAGAGGATGTTTTTGGCCTTCTCAATGTTGTGGGCAATGACCAAAGCTTTCTGAATGTCCTGGAAGGAGCAGCCCTTACTCATGAGGCGCTCAATCTCACTGTAGAGCTGTGGTGAGGGGACGATGGCAGTGGGGTTAGCGGGGGCCCCTCCACCTTGCCATAGCTACTTGCTTTGCATTGAGAGTTGTTTCTCTGAGGGATTGGTTTAAGGGGCAGTTTGTCTCTAGATGGGCAATCGCCTGGTGTACAAGGCAGGGCCATCTCTGAGATGGTGTTTCTGCTCCAACAGTGTAAGGCCAGTCTTAGAGGGGTTGGTTGTAGAAGATCTCAAAATGTAGGAGGTATTGGCAATGGTTAGTCTTTATGAAGGGAGCCATAACCAGCCTTGGAAGTGGTTCCCAGGACTTAAGTGCTGACAGGACCAGATGCTTCCTGTTGTAGAATGTCAAGTCTTGGTGGCACTGGAGGGAGGGAAGCTTGTGGGGCCATGGAGAATGGAGAGGAAGGCATTTCCACCTTGGCACCTGCCAACTCTTTCATCATGAAGAGAGAGTCAGAAAGGCCAACAGAAAGAAGGAAAGTCTGAGAAGGCCAGCAGCCTTCTGATTCTCATGATGTGAGGTAGGAGAACATTGAGCATTAACACCATTGCTGATCGTCACAGAAAGACTAAGTCCTGTTAATGGTGCCATAAAAGAGATACACTCTGCTCCACCCTTTTATGAATGGAGTGGCTGTTGATTTAACTTAGGCAGTATGTTGTGCCTTGACCCGCGCAGCTAGAGCACAAAATCTGGCGAGGGACGCCGAGGTTGAAGAGCACTCAAGACACCCAGTCTCCGTTCATCAGGGAAGCTCTCTTTATTCACACAACCATGGGCTTATATATCCCTCTAACTGCAGGGGTCAAGGAACGGTTACTCTGTATCTGGTGGGGACACTGTTCACCAGACAGTAAAACCACAGGGGAACTGATCCACAACAGTGCACAGCACTTTCCACAACCCAACTGCACATTTTCATACCAACAACTTAACTGGGACAGGACAAAAAAGGGCATTTAAGATTAAGGCAGCAAACTTATTGTTGCCGACACGTCCTCTCTTTTTATTTTTAAAAGGAACACATCGGCTTGAACAGCCTGTGGAAGATCGGCCTTGTTCCAACTTACCAAGCCCAGAACCTGGTTTCCAGCCCAGCCCATATCCAGCATCATTTGATTCACTGGAGAATTTGGGTGTTTCAAAGTTTGTGTAGTAAGCACAGCACCCATTATTTGTAGCACATCCCTACCCCACAGATGAGTTGGCAATCCTCTCAGTATGTATGGTTGAAAATGTCCACTATGACCCTCCTGATCTGTCCATTTTAGGATGAAAGCACTTCTTTCTGAAATAGCATGTCCAATTCCTTGTAAGGTCGATCAGGATGGTTCAAGAGACCACCCTTTTGGCCAAAATTCTATAGCTAGCATGGACACATCAGCACCCATATCCAGAATCCCTGTAAATGCTTTTCCTTCTATCCTTAATGATAATTGAGGAAGTGAAGTAACTCAGCTACCCAGAATGCCTGAGGACAGCCAGTTGACCCGAAACCTCCTGAGCCTCGGTTAGTCTTGAGAACTGAATGTCCAGTTTCTACTAAAGGTAAAAGAATAAGCTGAGCAATACGTTCTCCTTGTGGAATAACTAGTATCCCTTCAGTGGCTTCCACCATGATTTTTAACTCTCCCGTATGGTCTGCATCAATGACTCCCCGGGGAGACTCTAATTCCTTTAAACAAATGTAGAGAGCTGTGTGCTGCACCAAGATGGTGCTGGCTTCCACCCTCCACCCTCCCGACGGTGAGTGCTCTCTGTTGTAAACAACTCCATATTTGGCTTGTCTCTTGGATCTGGCTTGCTTCCACATACCTGGACCTATCCGTGATGCCCACGTGGTGAGCTAGGGTTGGCTACCCAAAGGCTATTTAGGCTGAGGGAGGGTTCTCCCCGGGGTCAGATTGTTCAAGGTTCCTGAATAAACTGCTGAAAGAAGAGCTCGGTGTTGCGTCTTCCTTGCCGGACGAGGTGGTCGCGACAAGTGGTGGCCTATATGGGGGAACCTCCTTCTCTGAACCAATGAGCCCAGAACTTTCTGCAGTCAGGGTGGTGCACTGGTAAGTTCCCAGGTAAGGTGGGAATCCACGACAAAAGCGGGAGAAAATATATTTGCTCTACTCTGTAGACAAAGAGAGAGCACAGAAGCACGTGGACAGGCGAGCAAAAACGAAAGTAAGATTAATTTTCTCTTTGAGGCTGATGACAGTCAACCATGGGCGCTTCTTCATTGCACCCAATTTTCCTGGCTCTTAATAAGCTGTTACTTTCCAAGAAATTGGAGGTAGAGAAAAGTACTTTAGAGAGATTTTTGCAGGAGTGTGATATCGTTGTTCCCTGGTTTGCAGTGTCTGGGAGTCTTACAGTGTCCTCTTGGGAGAAATTAGGTAGAGATTAGACTTTGCCGTTGAGCAGGGTACATTGAAAAGTGGAGTCAGACCGGTATGGAAGCTAGTGAGAGGTTGCCTTGAGGACCAGAGATGTAGTGAAGCGGTGGAGAATGGCCAAGCAGCCTTGGAAATGCTACAGGAAGAGAGATCTGAAAAGGCCAATAGTGATAAACGAGTGAAGAAAAAGGGAGGAAAGGGTAGACTGTACCCTGCTCTGTCAGACTTAGAGGAATCAGAGGGTTCCGAGTCAGAGGATTTGCAATCCATCATTGAACAGATGGATAAAATAACAATTAGAAAGAAAAAGAGAAAAACTCGAAAGGGGAACTTCCCCACCTACATGCTGTTCTATGCCAATAGCCCCACCACTGTATGGGAGTGGTGCATCCGGAAGCTCTTTTAGCCCGGACGTATGGAGAACAGTCAGAACTGAATTAAACCTAGCATGCCTGGTGTTTCAGGATCCTCAGGGGCAGAGATATCATGAACATTTAGATTTTAAGGTGATAAAATCTTTGGCCAAATCCGTGCAAACCTATGGGATCACAGCCTCTTTCACTGTAGCCCAGGTGGAGGCTTTGAACAGGCATTGCATGACACCCACGGATTCGAGGGGACTTGCACGAGCGTGTTTGAGTCCAGGCTAATATTTAGATTGGAAAGCTTTCCTGATAGAATTTGCTAATGAAGAGGCTGCAGCCAATCAGGCTGTGGAAAATGCCGCTTGGGACAGAGACATGCTGCTCGGACAGGGTCAATTCGCTAATCAACAAACGGTTACCCTGTTCAAGTTTATGAACAGATTAATAAAACTGGCATAAAAGCATGGAAGGCCTTGCCTAATAAGGGTGAAGTGAGTGGAAACCTTACAAATCTCTTAAAGGGAACTACAGAATCATTTCCGGACTTTGTTGCCCGAATGTTTGAGGCTGCAGGTAGAATCTTTGGAGACCTGGATGCGGCTATGCAGCTGATTAAGCAGCTAGTTTATGAACAATGTACAAAGGAATGCAAGGCTGCCATCACTCCTTATAAAAATAGAGGTTTAGAGGCGTGGATGAAGGTGTGTAGAGAGATCGGTGGGCCGTTAACTAATGCTGGCCTTGTAGCTGCTGTAGTTCAGTTGAACCAAGGCAAAAGAGGAAGTTCTAGCACTTCAGGTGCTTGCTTCTGGTGTGGCAAGTTAGGCCACTTGAAGCGTGAGTGCCCAAAGGAAGAGTCATAGATTCAGGAAGAGGACAACGCCCTTCACAACCTGGAGTATGTCCAAAGTGTAGAAAAGGAGAATATTGGGCAAACGAGTGTCGATCTATGAGGGACATAAATGGTCAACCATTAGTTCAAGGGCAATCAGGAATGCGTCCAAAAAATGGACAGCAGGGCCCCCACCCTCAGGGCCCACAAATATATGGGGCAGTCGAGAACCAGGACAAAGAATGGAACCAGGAACAATGGCCGACACTCCGGCATCCCAAGAACCCCGGAGAGCCACTGCGGGAGCAGCAGGATTGGACCTCCATGCCGCCACCAGACTCGTATTAACTCCTCAGATGGGGGTACAGCTGGTGGATACTGATTTTAAAGGACCTCTTGAGCCAGGCATGGTGGGTCTTTTGATAGGGCTGTCTTCTACAACCTTACGAGGTCTCAGAGTTCATCCTGGGGTAATTGATCCAGATTACACTGGAATTGTGAAGATCATGGTTCAGTCCCCAAGATTTAGGCCATCTCCCCAGGTGATCAAATTGCCCAGTTACTAATTTTACCCAGCCTGCATGGCCGTTTTATGGTACAATCAAAAGAAAGAGGAGAAGGTGGTTTTGGATCCACAGGGACACATTTAACATTTCTGTCCCTAGATATGGAGCAGAAGCCAGCTTTAGAACTCATTATTGACAATGGGTTTTAGATTAAGTAATGACTATTCTCTAGCTTCAGTCAAAATAATGAGTAATATGGGATATCATCCTAACTATGGATTGGGGAAATTCTTGCAAGGCAGAAAATCTCCCATTCAGCCAAACCCTCGAGAACATCGACAGGGTTTGAGTTTTTCCTAGGGGCCACTGAGGAGGGTATCCCCATAACATGGAAGACAGAGGAGCCCGTTTGGGTTCCTCAGTGGCCACTCTCCTCTGAAAAGTTGTCAGCGGCAAAGCAACTAGTGAAAGGACAATTAGAAGAAGGACACATAAAACCTTCACTGTTGCCCTGGAATACTCCTATCTTTGTCATAAAAAAAGAAATCAGGAAAGTGGCGATTATTGCATGATCTGAGACCTATTAATGAACAAATGCAGATCATGGGTTCAGTTCAGAGGGGCGTGCCGCTTCTGTCCTCTTTGCCAGCCTTTTGGCCTATAATTGTAGTAAATATTAAGGATTGCTTTTTTTCTATACCATTGTTTAGTAAAGACAGTGTTAGATTTGCTTTTACCCTTCCTTCATGTAATCATGAAGAGCCTGATAAAAGATATGAATGGGTGGTCTTGCCACAGGGCAAGGCAAATAGACCAACTATGTGCCAACTTTATGTAGATAGAGCCATTGCCCCTATTCGACAAAGATATCCATCACTTCATTATATGGATATTTTGTTAGCAGCAAAACAAGAAAAGGTATTGGAACAGGCCTATGTTGATTTAACCCTACTATTAAAAGAGAAAGGACTGGTTATAGCACGAGAAAAGGTTCAAAGAAGTTCAGTGGTTGGCTATTTAGGTTCAAAGATTCAGGAAGAGAAAATACTCCCTCAGAAGGTGAGTTAAGAAAAGATCATCTACAAACCTTAAATGATTTTCAAAAGCTTTTGGGAGATATGAACTGGGTTCGAGGTTACTTAAAATTGCCAAATCATGAGTTGAACTGAAAGACCCACACTCCATTATGAGGACATGGGGCTTTGGGCCGATGAAATGCCCCCACCCCGGTCCCAATAACTTAGCCTAAGAAACGCCATTCTGAAGGAATCAGAAAAACAGGAGTTCACAGCTGTGGCCAGCCATCCGGCCTTGAGAGAGAGATAACTGTGGCCGGCGGACTTGGGAGAAAAACAGTTGAGTCAAATCAGGATATTTTATGGCTGGCCTCCTGGCCTTGAGGAATAAGCAGCTGGGCTGGAAAAACACCCACTATACCCTGGGCAAGGCAAAGTCAGCCACACATCAAACTTCTGAGAATTAAGAATACGACCCCAAGGTCACCCTGGCCTTCTTTGAAACAACCAATAAGAGCCCTGTAACTATGCTTCTCACTTCTGTAACCGCGCCTCTGCCCCTGGGATCCTATAAAAAGTTCCCCTTGCCCTAGGAAGGGGCGCAAGTCCTCTGAGAGACTTCGCCCCAGGTACGTGTGTATCTGAATAAACCCTCTTGCTGTTTGCATCTGATCCGTGGTTTCGGCATGCTCCTTGGGTTTGGGGTCTCTCCTGAGGGAAGATCTCCCCTGGGGGTCTTTCAGAACCTTTGTATAATATTTTAAATGGGAATTCAGCTTTAGATTCTCCTAGACAATTAACCCCTGAAGCAAGGTGGGCATTGGAAAAGGTAGAAATGGGCTTACAAAATGCATTTTTGCAAAGAGTTCAGGAAGGATAAGATATTGTTTCTTTGCATTCTCTCAACTTATATGCAGCCCACTGGATTGCTGTGGCAAGATGGTCCCTTATTGTGGATTTATCCTAAAATTTCACCTGTAAAATCCATAGGACATTATCCCACTGCGGTGGCTGTTCTTGCCCTTTCTGGTATTCAGCCATGTATACAGCATTTTGGGGTCTCCCCAACTATCCTTGTAATCCCATATTTAAGTTATCAAGTTCAGATATTATGTGCAACCATAGATGATTGGGCTATTTTAAAATGCAGTTTTCCTGGAAAATTAGATAATCATTTGCCTAAACATCCCTTATTAGGATTCTATAAGAATCATCCAGTAGTATTCCCAAAAGTTACCTCGTTCAAACACATTCAAGGAGCTCCCATTATATTTACAGATGGGTCAAAAATAGGTTGTGGCGTATATATGGTTGGTTCTCAGCAACCAGTCATGCATCAGTTTCAATCAGGAGCACCACAAATGGTTGAATTAAAAATAGTGATTGAGGTTTTTTTGTTTTGTTTTGTTTTGTTTTTTTGTTTTTGTTTTTCGAGACAGGGTTTCTCTTGTGTAGCTTTGCGCCTTTCCTGGAACTCACTTGGTAGCCCAGGCTGGCCTCAAACTCACAGAGATCCGCCTGGCTCTGCCTCCCAAGTGCTGGGATTAAAGGCGTGCGCCACCACCACCCGGCTTAGTGATTGAGGTTTTTAAAGCTTGCCCTTTTTCCTTTAATTTGATATCAGATTCCTTTTATGTGGTGAATGCCTTAAGAGTATTGGAAACTGCTGGAACTATAAAATCATCTAGCCCTGTTTGTTCCTTGTTTGCAGAATTACAACAATTGATTTGGCTAAGAAAGAATAGTTTTTATCCATCCCATATTAGAGCACATTCTGGACTGCCAGGACCTGTAAGTAAAGGCAATGATATTGTAGATCGTTGCACTCGACAGGAATGGATATTTTCCAACTCAGCTATCCACAAAGCTACAGAATTTCATAAAAATTTTCATGTTAATTCAAGAACTTTACAACAGAGGTTTTCCCTCTCTCGGGCAGATGCTCGACAGGTGGTCTTAAAATGCCCTCAATGTGTGATCTATCAACACCCACCTTGCCTGGGGGTTAACCCGCGAGGATTACTCCCTCTTAAGATTTGGCAGATGGATGTTATGCATATTCCAGAAATTGTACGACTTTAATATGTCCATGTCTCGATTGACACCTGCTCTGGGATTATTCATGCCTCACCTCTTTTGGGAGAAAAGGCGAGCAATATTATTGCCCATTGCCTAGAAGCATGGGCGGCCTGGGGAAACATCAACAACTCAAAATTGACAATGGATCTGCTTACACTGGGCACAAATTTAACTCCTTTTGCAACAAATGGATATTCAGCTGATCCATGGGTTGCCACACAATCCTCAGGGACAGGGTATTGTTGAGCGTGCTCACCGCACCCTCAAGGAATGCTTAGAAAAACAAAAAGGGGGAATAAGCCATGGCTGCACCCCAAAGGAAAGAATTTCCCTTGCCTTATTTACTATAAATTTTTTAAATCTGGATGCACAGAATCAGTCTGCAGCGGACAGACATCATGATCCTCATAGCTCCAGGAGAGCAATGGTGAAGTGGAAGGATGCGTTAACGGGCATCTAGCATGGACCTGATCCCGTGCTGACATGGGCACGAGGTTCTATTTGCGTTTTCACATAGGACCAACAAGATCCAATTTGGGTGCCAGAGTGACTAGTGCGGAAAGTGCAACAACAGCCTGAAGATGCGGGGGATGATCTTTCTGCTTCTCCTCATGAAGATGCAGCCGGGAATATTGGAAAAGAGATGGGGAATACTTTCCGTGTTCCCCAGGCCAATGCCAGTTCGCCATGATGCCAAGTTATTTCCCTGGCTATTTAGTAGCAATGAAAGCCTTGATGTTCCCTATCTTCCTTTAGAATTGGAAAAGGCCCCTTTAGGAGAGAATAGATCTTTTGATTTAGCCGGAAGCTTGTGCTTCCAGGTGGTTTTTAATCGTTCCAATACTTCTCCATGCATATTATTATATAACCAGACTGCAGGATGGTTTGATTTACCTGATGATTCTGGTGGGCCGTGTCATTCTGCTAATGCCACCTGGATATCGGGTTGGTGGCCTGCCAAGGGAAATAAAGGAGATCCTCCACGCCAGCCAAAGTGGGCTCCCTTTTGCTGGGGAATGAATTGGGGAGAGATTTGCCCTTGGATTGGATGCCAATCTCGCACTGTTAATTGGGGTGATTAAGAGTCAAAATTATTTTACCTTTTCACCTGGTATTAGTAAATAATTTAATGCTTCATATGCAGGAAAAATTTTAGTGATCAAAATCCTTTTCAAGATTATGTGTCCAATTCCTTCGATAATTGGCAATTTTGTGGCGTTAATGGCAGTTGCATGAATTTAGAGCCCATGGTCATGATTGCTGGTGGTCTACATAATGTCAGTCAATTCACCTGGAGTCAGTCCCGCCCATGGGGATTTGAAGGCCATGATTCTCCTAAGCTTTCTCCCTCCTCTGCCACAGAAGGAATTTCTGGCACTAATATAGGCTGTTCCGGGGAAGGACATACATCCCTTGTCAACGTAACTTATAGACCTACCCCTGTTTGTATATATTCTCCCTTTTTATTCACTGTAAGCAAAGAAGAACCCAGCTTATGAAAGAATGATACATGTTTTTATACTCAATGTTGGAATGTTACACAATTTAATTATGCCATTATTACTCACAAGCCCCGCTGGATACCTATACCTGTTGATGCACCCCATGCTATGATTTTGTTTAGACAAAAAAAGAGATTTTGGTATTACAGCCGCCATTGTTACAGCCATTTCTCTAGCTGCAGTTGGAGCTACTACTGCGGCTATTGCCATGGGTCATATGGTACAGACAGCCCAGACCCTCAATAATCTTTCTGCAAATGTGGTGCAAGCCCTGGATGTGCAGAAAAGCATTAATGCACAGTTGAGAGGAGGTCTTATGGTGGTCAATTAAAGGATTGATTTGGTGCAGGAACAAATTGACACCCTCTGGCAAATTGCTCAGCTTGGCTGTTAGTGGAAATATGCTGGGCTCTGCATGACTAGCATACAGTATCATAATTTTACCCATGCTGCCAATCTTTCTAAACAATTGTCCAGTTATCTTTTAGGAAATTGGACCGGGGAGTTTGACAACCTGATGGAACAGCTGAGAGTGGCTACTGTCACAGTGAATTTCAACCCGAGTGGAAGACAGATTGGCGGAAGGACTGTCTACATGGATCTCTAATGCCATGGATCATTTAAAGGAATGGGCGGGCCGGGTCTTTAGCAGGCCTTTTGGTGCTGGTCTCCCTGGCTTGTCTGTGGTGTATTTGCATGTGCTGGTATTCTAATTGTACTGAAATGTGATTTTGATTGTATATTAATAAATAAAGTTGCCCGGGGGTCAGAGCTATTAGAGCCATAGACAGAGTGTGGCGGTGGTGGCACATGCCTTTAATCCCATAGATCTCTGTGTTCAGGGATACAGCCAGCATTGGAGACATATGCCTTTAAGACCTAGGGGGCTGTACATTCAGACAGTGACGAGGCAGTCACGTGTTTAGGTTTACAACCAATGAGAAGGCAGAATGACTATGAAACGACTTACACACAGGAAATAGCTCTCTTTCGGGAAGCTGGGACCATCACAGGAGGAAGGGTGAGATTTTAGCTTTCTCTTTTACATTGTTTCTGTGTTTGTTATTTAATAAGACGGTTGGTTACATCTACATTTGCAGGATCAGGGCTTCTCAACAGCGAAGTGCAGCCGTAATCATACAAGCGATTACTGCCATAGAGGCAGGACAGTCCCCCCAGGCCTGGTTGGTCACTGTTAAGGATTAATTTGAAGTGCAGGATGCGAGGCTGGTGCACTGCACTCGGAATATACATTTCAAGTAGTTCTGAGAAGAGCATGTCTGATTGCATGTGGGTTGATAGCCCAGCTCCCACCTCTGTGAAAAGGGTATCGGATGGGTCTAGTGTTCTCTGGGTGAATAACACCTGGATAAGCACTAGTACATAGTGCCAGTTTTCAACAGAGATCAGACCTATACTCTTGCCTGCCTGTTCCAACCCCCATTGAGGCTTCAGCAATTGTCACCCCTACAAGGCAGGGCCAAGGGAGGCACCTGGAGACCCGAGATGTGGATGGGCAGCACTCTCTCTGTGCCTGGAATCTTGACTATGGAGGTTTACCAAGCAGAGCTCCAGCGAACAGCATTGGACTGCGATACACCTTCCCCACACCCCACGACCTACCTATCCCTTTTTTGTAAGTTACCCACTAAATAAATCTTCCTTTTAACTACGTGGAATGGCCTTAATAATTTCACCAATAAGCCTCTTTCAATTTCTCAGTTTGAGCTAATGTATGGAAGGCCACTTCTAACACCAGGAATTTCATCTAACCCTTCAACTGTTCTGCAAACCCTGTTAACTCTTCTTTTATGTTACCTAAGGTCTATTCTATGGAGCTATGCAGACTGTTTATTACCTCAGCCGTGTGACAATAACTGTCAATTCCAATCCACACTAGGGATCAGGTTCTTCTCTTCCCTCAAGGCCAGCGCCCTTCACCCCTTTCCCCTAAGTGGCAGGGACCCTTCAAGGTAATTCTTGTGACTCCCACAGCTGCTAAACTCGAGGGCTTTCCTCACTGGGTCCACCTGTCTCATCTAAAACCTTTTATCTCACCTCCATCCCAGAAAAATCTCTCCTCATATACAGTGAAACAAACAGGGCCTCTCACTCTCAAGCTCCAGAGGACATCAGGATCCACTGCCTTGTCACCAATTCCAGAGGAATAAGGTATCACCCCTTCTTTTCCCAACCAGGGCCACACAGAGCCAGAGGCAAAAAGGACCATCAAAAATATCCAGGCGGTAAGGAAAAATATAATACAACAATCTTTCATTGTTCAATACTCAGCAACTGATCACCTGTGTTACCTAATTGCTAAACTAATAAGGGAAACAGGTGTCTTAAATAAAGTACCTCTAATAAGGCTTGTCTCAGAAAAAAATTAATAAGAGTACTAAGGCCAGATCTACCTAAGATAAATGTCAACTCCAAAAATAAGACTCTTTTTTCTCTAAGCTTTTTCTATGTCAACAGTATCATGTC
This sequence comes from Peromyscus leucopus, assembly GCF_004664715.2. Classification (NCBI taxonomy): domain Eukaryota; kingdom Metazoa; phylum Chordata; class Mammalia; order Rodentia; family Cricetidae; genus Peromyscus; species Peromyscus leucopus. Next base: position 44,064,300 of record NC_051078.1, on the reverse strand, counting down.
AAACAGAAGTTTCCCAGCCACAGCACGGATGGACACCTGAAGAACAAGGGGATGGCAAAACATCATTCCAGGACCTACCCACCATCATCCCAGGACATTACCAGCTACCCTCCCATTCCCCCGCAAAAAGCCAACTGTTGCCCACTATTCAGCTGGAATCAGTCTTTGAGAGAAATGTCGCCCCATACCCAGTCAACCACAATTTTCTTCTTTTTCAAAAGAGTCAGGGATGAAGGGCTCAAAATCCCCCCCCCACCATGGTTTGGCATGTTTCAAATGCCCGGGGAACCAGAACACTTCCTCCTAGCCAGTTCTAGCCATGTGATCTATGCGCATGCGTGAAGTAGTTTCTTCGACCTGTGCACGCCCAGGCTTTATAAGCTGGCGCCATATTCCCCGCTCTTTCTTCTTCTCTACACACGTCTCCCACAGGCCTGGGCACTCTGTCCCTTTAATCTTAATAAAACTACTATTAACGGATTCTGTCGTGTTTCGTGACATTACCTCGCACGGTAAGAGCGCTGTAAAATAACTAACACCTACAACCCGCAGGGACCCCACCATAGAGGACTCCTATCGGAAACAGGCGTTCACTGATGGGGAGACATGTCTGCTGGACATCTTGAACACAGCAGGTCAAGAGGAGTATAGTGCCATGTGGGACCAGAACATGCGCACACGGGAGGGTTTCCTCTGTGTGTCTGCCATCAACAACACCAAGTCCTTTAAAGACATCCATTAGTACAGGGAGCAGATCAATAATGTGAAGTACTCAGACGATGTGGCAATGGTGCTGGTGGGGAACAAATCTGACCAGGCTGCTTGTACTGTTGAGTCTCCATAAGCCCAGGACCTTGCCCGCAGCTATGGCATCCCCTATAATGAAACATCAGCCAAGACCCAACGGATTGTGGAGGATGCTTTGTACACACTAGTATGTGAGATTCAGCAGCAAACTGCAGAAGCTAAACGCTCCCAGTGAGCGTGGACCTGGCTGCACGAGCTGCAATTGTGTGCTATCCTGAAGGCAGATGGCAGTACTTCAGCTGGTGGTCGTTCTGCTCTTCCTGGCTCTGGCTGAATCTCAGAGGGACCCACATAAACCTCAGCAGGTGATCTGGACAGTGATCAGTGCTGACAATGGAAAGATCTTCAACAGAAACAGGAGTGAGACTGTTCCTGAAACCTGGTGTCCTGAGATTTTCTTGGATCTTTGTGACCTTTGTCCATGTGTCTATCAGTACAAATTCCTCTCTCATTTTTGGCTCTGCTCATTCAGGTGAGAAGGTTAAGGATGAGAAGAATCATTGTCTTCATGCTTTTGCTTACATGGGTGTGCTAAACTTCATAAATACTGATAACAGTCCTGCCTACAGCAGTGGGTGGGGGGATTTAAAATTCTGTCAACATTTTTCTGTTAGTAAGACTGGTATTCCCTATAACCCTCAAAAACAGGCTATAGTAGAATGCTGCCATCTTACCTTAAAATTTTATTTTGCTAAAGTGAAAAGGGGGAGCTAGGGACTCATCTTTCCTCTCCACATTCTACTCTTTTTCTAGTTTCAGATATTTGAAAATTTTTAACGGTGGATTCTGCTGGAACATCCACTGGAGACAGGAACTGGAGGGTTCATGTTGCAAACCATCCTCTGTTTTGATGGAAGGATCTTTCTACAGGCACTTGGAAGGGACCCGATCTGGTGCTGGTATGGGCCCAAGAGTCTGTTTATCAAGAGCTGGCCCCAGCACACAGGAGAGAGAGCCCCAACCCTCTCCACAGGCGAGGGTGAACTGTCCCTGAGGGTATGGACTGACCAGATCAGCTATCACCCAGGCCCAAAGCTGGGCCTTCGGTTGGTTCACACCACCATCTATCCCATCTACAAGCTGCCAGAGCTTGTGAAAGAACTGGTCGTTGTAGAACAATTACCTACAGGATGTCCAAGAATTGGGATGGCCACAGGATATCCCAGAAGAGTTCTAGTGAGGCTCTGGAGAGGACGACGTACCAGATTCCAAATACAACATTTGTAAATTTTACTATGCAGCTTTCTCATGCCATACAAGCCATTAATGATACTAGAATTATTCCAGCATTTAGGATATTGGATGGTGGGACAGGTGGCCCTGGGTACCTAGAGTTTAAGTGCCTTGCCCACAGTCAAGACAAACCTTTGTCACCCGACAGTCCAACAGACACTCAGACCCAACCAAGTAAACAGAGACTTACATTGCTTACAAACTGTATGACCATGGCAGGCTTTTTGCTATCTGTTCTTATCGCTTAAATTAATCCATTTCTACAAATCTATACCCTGCCACGTGGCTCATGGCTTACCGGCATCTTTTCATGCTGCTTGTCCTGGCAGCACCTGGCAGTGACTCCTTCTGCCTTCCTCTTCTTTTTTTTTAGTCAGTGCTGTTAGTCCTGTTAGTCCTGCCTATACTTGCTGCCTAGCCATGGCCAATCAGTGTTTTATTTATTGACCAATCAGAGCAACTTGACATACACACCAACACACAGCACAGCCAAGTGCAGACCATTTCAGACACCTGCACTCAGGCCCGTAGTCCTAATCATCCTCTATGTGGACCTGTTGGTTAAAGCCACGAGGAACCCGAGAACGGGTTCCCACAGGACATACAGAACATCCCACAGTACTTCCCCCTTTTTTGTTTTCAAAAAAGAAGGTTTTAACCTTAACAAATTAAAATTACATATAATTTGGGAATTTGGGCGTAGCTTCTCTTACTACTTCCTGCTGGAGGGGGGCGCAGTATCTTATGGGGATACAAAGAAAATTTTAGGATTATGTAATAGTCCATGAGGCTGTATTGTCTAAGCCAGTTGCCTTCAAACCATTCTGGATGTTGGATCATCTGGGCCATGGTGTCATCAGAGACCTTTCAGGGAGTCTTGGCTGGTCAAACCTGATGTATCTTAATCTGGAACAAATCCATCGCCTCTGGCTTTCTGTGGGAAAAAAAGCAGAGTCTCCTTTCCAAAACAACACATTCTTAGACATCAATTTCAAAATTGAAATACCTTTAAAAATACACATTAATTTAACTGAGCAGTCTTTACAATCAAATGTCTTTCTGCAGCTAAAAATGCCAAAGGCAATATAATCCAGACTCTCTGTGTGATATCCATCTTTACATGGATTATTTTTTATATTACTTTTACTTTCTCTTTAAAGACTTCATTTTTTAGAAACTATTTCTTTATATAACTCTTCATATTACTTTTTCTCTCTCTTCCAAGCCTATGTACATTTTTACACACATTGTAAAGCATTTAAAGTCCTGTTCCATCTGAATCTGTCTTATTGTGAATCTATTGCTTTAAAGTGCAGCATTTTAAAGACTGAAACAGCACTGTGGCTGCTGGCTCTGCCCACCTCAGCTTTCCAACATGGCGTGGTATGTTTACCACCAGCTCTGGGAGCTATCGTGTATCTATGCTGTTATCCAAGCAGCGAGTAGCCCAGAAACCTTTTATGTTTTGTACTAGAAAAGAATAAATCCTCCACACAGCTTAATGTGCCACTTGCAGAGGCCTCATTTCCGCCATACTGCAGGTTGAGCACACACGTTAGGAACGCACCTGTAACTCAAACCGGCAAGCTGCTGCTCACTTGAGAGCTAATTAGGAAACTGTTTTTAGCTCTTTAGAATCCTTTGTCAGGTTTTAGGTAAAAACTCTTGCCCACACATTGGGTGCCATTTATAGCTAGAGATATCCTGCCTTGCCCACAGTCAGGACAAATCTTTGTCACCCAACATTCCAACAGCCGCTCAGACCCAACAAAGAAAACACAGAGACTTATATTGCTTACAAACTGTATGGCCGTGGCAGGCTTCTTGCTATCTGTTCTTATAGCTTAAATTAATCCATTTTTACAAATCTATACCCTCCACGCAGCTCGTGGCTTACTGGTATCTTTTTATGTTTCTTGTCCTGGCAGCAGCTGGCAGTGACTCCTTCTGCCTGTTCTTTTATTTTTTTTTGTCCTGCGAGTCCTGCCTATACTTGCTGCCTAGCCATGGCCAATCAGTGTTTTATTTATTGACCAATCAGAGCAACTTGACATATACACCATCCCACAGCACAGCCAAGTGCAGATCATCTCAGACACCTGCACTCAGGCCCATAGTTCTAATCATCCTGTATGTGGACCTGTTGGGTAAAGCCACGAGGAACCTGAGAACGGGCTCCCACAGGACATACCACAGCAGTCCAGAGGAAAGGCTAGTTTCAAAAATGGTCACGATCACTTGCTACGGCAATCCTAGGAGGTCTTGGAATCGGGGTATACTTCTGTGTTGGGCATACATGGGCTGCAAAGGAGGAGCCTAGAGAAATTCAGATAAACCGAGCTTAAGCTTTAGGTGTTTTCCCAGAGTGGATACAAATGGTGAGAAAGAAAGTTTTAGCTCAAGTATTTATGCTAAGATAAGATACTAAAAAACAAGAGATACTGTCAGGACATAAACAACTTGTTAAATAGGGTGCCCTTTAAAATGACTGGTTTATTCCTTCATGCCCTCTTAGGGTTTGGAGGTTTTCTGGTATAAAAGAGGCTTACTGCCTATCAGTAAACGAGTTCTTGCTTGACTTGACTCCCTGCTGCGTCTGATTGTGTCCCCAAAGATTGGCTGGACCTGATGGGTACTCTACTGGGGTGCAGCAGCCCACGGTACCAGTGCCATACCAAGACCAGATACAATAGCAGGCTACGGTAAGCTAGGTGAAGGACCTACAGAATCCCCCATAGATGGAGTGAGGCAGACGTCCAATCAGACCCTACCAGAATTTATAGACCGGGCCCAACAAAGCATTAATAGAAAACGACCAAATGGACCCCTCCAGGAACAATTTACAAAGATTCTGGTCTGGGATGGAATGAATACAGAACACTATGCTGCCTGTGCAGGGCTGAAAGAGACTTCCATGGGCAGGTGGGTGGTAGTCACAAGACCTAGGCACCCAGCATCACCAGAATCAGACACTGGCCTTAGTGTTGCAATCCCAGATGACTGCACTGACTGAGGCTATTTCACAGGCCCTGGCAACCTAGAGTCAGGGGACTTCAAAGCTTCCGATCTGGAGGGCCTGATTTAGATGTGGGCAGGAGGGATATTTAAGTTTGAGTGTCCTCTGCAATAGCCTCCCAATGGCCAAAAAAAGGCCTTAGGGCAGTCAGGAGAGTTAGAGCACTCTACCACCCCCTGGTCCTAAGTGTCGAAAAGGATATCATTGGAGAAAAGACTATAGATCAAAGTTTCATATCAATGGGAAACCTTTAAACTACAACAGGGGCGGCATGGACCTCTGGAGTGGCTCATGCCAACTGGACCATTCCCTTGACCTCAGGTCACAACCCCAAGATGAGTGTTCTTATAGGTGGAAAAAGGTTCCACTTTCTAATGGATACAGGAGCTGACAGGACAGTAATCTGCCAGGAGGAGGCGCCCCCTCATTGAAACTTAGCAGCTGGACCCCAAATACATGGGATGTGGTGGGGGAACACCCAGTCCTTAGAGACGGCTGCACTCCATAAATGGACCAGCCCAGATGGAGAACAGGGCAAGATAGGCCCGCTTGTGGCAGATAATCTCATGGCCAACCTTCTGGGACAGGACATGTTATCACAAATGGATGGAGTGCTCTCCACTGACCATTGGGCCTTTTATGATGACATTTTGGAGGAAGAAGCCCAAGACAAGGGATGGGGAATAGAGAAGATAAAGGGTGAGGACTTCTTAACCCATTACAGGAATGACCCTAATAAGCCTACTCGGGTCTACCCCCAATCAGAGGTCACTGCCCCCCCACCCCGGTACTCCCTATTAGGTGGAAACTGGGTAACCCGATATGGGTGGAGCATTGGCCACTTACTAGACCTACGTTAGAGGTGCTTCAAATTCTAGTCAAGGAACAATTGTACGCCCTTCCATGAGCCTTTGGAATACACCTGTTTATGTAATCAAAAAGGTCTTTGGAACCAGGCGTATGCTGCAGAACCTAAGAAGAGTAAATGAAAGGATGGAATTAGTGGGCACCCCTTTGAGGGTTTTGGCCTGGGTCCCAGCCATACCTGCTGAGTATGCCCTAGTGGTAATAGATGTTAAGGACTGTTTTTTCTCTATTCTCCTCCACCCAGAAGACTGTTCTAAATTTGCCTTCTCCATTCCTTCCCTTAATTTGTCTCAACCTGATCATAGGTTTGAGTGGACTGTGTTACCCCAGGGAATGGCCAAAGCCCAGCTTTTGGTCAACAAAATCTAGACACCTTATTAGGACCCCTGTTAGGGGGCCATTCTCCTACAGATGCAGGAGACCCTTGATAAGTTCTCTCTAAGAGATATTCTGTTGATCTTCTCATCTCCCTCTGGTTATTCACAAGTGCCACCCTAATCTCAGCGATACTGGTACGGGAGGGAGAGCCTACAGAATGGGTCCACACTTCCCCGGGGAGCATGCTATGAGTGTACTCTCAGGCTGATCAGCTTGAGGATGCTATAATCAGAGGCAGGACATAAGCCCAGAGACACTTTAGAATCGACCCTCAATCTATTGTCTTTCCTTTTTGGATGGCTGATGTGGAATGACTTTCCAGAGCTAATGTTCGGCTTGCAATCTCCCTTGAAGGGTTCTTGGGGTCCCGTGCCTGCCATTACAGGCCTTCCCCATGGGCAGTCATGCTCTGGAGGCTCCCGCTAAAGCGTCTTCAACTATTCCCTCTGGAATTCCTCCCAGATGCCCTTCATATATTCACAGATGGGGGTCAAGCAGGCTCAGCCTTTGCTGTTTTCCAAGATGATCAAGACTCCCCAGACCTGAAGGAGTTCTGACCCTGCCAGGGATGAGCACAATATAAGGAAATGTTGGCAGTTATCATGGCACTTCGAAATATTCAGGGACCTTTCAATCTATATTCTGACAACCTATATGTGGTAAATTTGCTACCATATTTGCCCCAGGCACACATACACCTAGATGCAAACCCTGGGGACTGCTGGAGGGAGCATCACATTCATGTGTCACACATGAGAGAGCACTCCAGGCTCCCAGGGTTCTTGGCTAGAGGAAATAGTTGGGTCCATGAGTTGTGCTTACATTACAGGAGGCCACTGACCTGCACGGCCTGACCCACCTTAATTGGAGGGCCTTGCAGCATAGGTTCCGTCACATCCATGTCAAAGATCTCAAGAAAACAGTACATACCTACAAGGCCTGTCAGCCCTTTCTCAGAGTGCCTTCCCTGCAGACAACAGGGTTCAACCCTAGAGGGCTGAAGCCAAATGCCCTTTGGCAAACTGATGTTACTCATTTCTCACCCTTTGGCAAACTGTAGTACATTTTTGTATCAACAGACACCTTTTCAGGGACCTGCTGGGCCACAGCCTATACGGGAGAAAGAACCAAACATGCACATTCCCATTTCCTTCAATGTTTTGTTACTCTGGGCCTGCGATCACAAATCAAAACAGATAATGGGCCTTGCTTCACCACCAGGGCCATGACAGAGTTCTTTGAACAAAGGCATATGAAACAGACCACAGGAATCCCTACAATCCTCAAGGGCAGAAACCGATGCCTTAAAGACCAACTTTGAAAACAAAAAGGGGGAGTAACACCCATATTCAATTAGACCAGGCCTTATTCACTATTAATATTTTGAATCTGCCCAAAGGAGCCAATAAAGCCAGGTGCCAAAAACATTGGTGTCAGTTAAACCCCAATCCTCAGATTCAAGTATGGTGGAAGAATCCTTTAACATTTCAATGGAGAGGACTGGAAGGGGGTATGGCTGCGTCTTCCCCATAGGGGAGACAGTCCCAATCTGGCTCCCAGCCAGGAATCTAAAATTCCTTCCTACCAACCCCTCCCAACAGGAAGATGCCCAAAGCCAGACTGACTAACAAGGAGAAAAAAACATCTATGGTGGTCTCAAGCCAATTTTAAAACAAAAATAAACAACAAAACAAGGTAACTAATAGTCAAGTCCAGGGTTTATTATCCTTGAGAAAATTTTGTGTTCCTTGGCTGTTACAGATAATGGCACCCCAGATAGACGTCCTGCGGTTAACTCTGGTGCTCATCCAGGTAACAAACAGGGCCTCGAGAAATCCTCACCAACCTCCGAAGGTGACCTGGTCGGTGATGTGTGCTGGCAATGGAGACATCCTCAACTCAACAGCACCACGTTCCTTGCAGTCTGGTGGCCTGAACTCTTACTTCAACCTTTGTGATCTGGTGAGAGGCTCCTGGGACAGTGGAGACTGGACCCTGCTCATGAAGGTCAACCTGAATGCAAAGGGGCGAATGGGTGCAGCCTACCACAGGTTTCCGACTCCCAGAGTCCGGGATGCTCCCATGTATCAAAGAGGGCCATTCTACAGGATACTTCTTTCTATATATGCCCTGGAAGCAATCGGACTGCAAAGGAGGTTGCCCAATGTGGAGGTGCAAATGACTATTACTGTGCTCAATGGGGATGTGAACAAACTTGGACAGGCTACTGGATAAAACAAAGAGGTACTATCAAGGTCCGACGGGCTCCCCAGACTCCTCTGGCATCCAAACCCCTGTGTAGCCACTGCTTCAAGTATAAATGTAATCCCACGCAGATGACTATTACAGAGATGGGAGAGAGCAGTCAATTGGGACATAGGGAAAATGTAAGGCCTTCAGTTATACCAGCAGGGAGATGACCAGGGGCTACTCTTCTCCATAAGGAGAACCATCTGGCCAATTCAGGAGCCCCTGGTAATAGGGCCCATGCAACCCATTCTACCCCTCATCACTTCTCCCCTGTTGGACCCACGTAAGGATTTGACTGCCCCTCTCTCCTTCTCCCTTGCGACAAGGGCCCCTCTCAGGCCCCTTGGACTACCTAAGGATGAGGGACTTGGCCTGTCAGCAGTACAAATGGCATTTTTGTCCTTAAAACTATTCCCGGCCAGATCTCACCGCCTCCTGCTGGATGTGACTCCATCGACGGCCCCCCTTCTTTGAGGCAGTGGGGGTAGAAGGACAATGTGGACAGAGCACAGCCTTTACCGGATGCGGTAAGGTGACCCAACTGTGGAGGACCACATGGGGCTATCTTTCCCATCTGCGGTTACAACTACCACCTGTATTACACCAGAGGCGGCTTGGAATGTCCACTGGAGGGGATGCAAGGAGATAAATGCCACACCCCTCTCTGGCTGAGGCCTAAGGATTCAGGTGTCTTCTGGCTCTGCCACCAGACCAGACTGTCGCTTTGCATTTCACTGAACTCTTAACACAATGGAATGATTCTTGTGTCATGGTGTTGATGCTTTCTCATGTATTGTACCATGATAATGACAAGGTCATGGCACGATTGAGCTCTCAGGTTAAGAGAAAACCAATGACACCCCTGACGGTGACAACCCTCTTAGGAACGGGAGCCCCCAAGCCCGCTCTGGTGGCTCCCTCTATGGTGTTACAACAACAAAAATATCAAGAGTTAAGACAATTAATGGATGTAAAATTAGCTAAGTGTGTTAAGACAATTAATGTATTTAGCTACGTTAGAAACCCGTTAGGTTCCTACAAAAGTTCCTTGATTCGCCAGCACAACTGGCCTTACAAAATCATATGTGGCTACACCTTTTATTTTTGCAACAGGGAGGGCTATACGAGGCCCTGGGGGGACAGTGCTGCTTTTATGTCGATCACTCTGGGTTGGTCACCAAAAATTTAGACGAGCTTCATAAGGAAACTGAGGATAGACAAAGAGATAAACAAAATTCTTGGTATCAGCGAATGTTCAACTGGTCCCCCTGGTTAACCACCCTGGTCTCCACGTTGTTGGGTCCAATAGTACTGCTAATTCTATTATTTAACTTTGGGCCTTGCATATGTAGAAAGATACTTGGTCTCACAAGATTCCAAAAACAAGAAATACAGCTTATGGCTCTCCACTTCCATAACAATAGGGTCAACCCAGAGGACTCCCCCTAAAACATAAGGCTAACCTAAATCAAGGTGCCATGGGCGAACCTACTAAGAGGTGCTTTATGCCCAAACCTAAACCAAAGTGGGCATAAAACAAAAAGGAGTCTATGGGGAAGGGCCATGGAGCCAGGGTCTAGTAAAGCTGGCCAGGAGGGAAATGTAGATGGTGGAACCCAAGTTTACAAAAAAAAAAAATGTGATTGGAGCTTCGGGTCAAGAAAAATGTCAGGGGATTGGGGATTTAGCTCAGTGGTAGAGCGCTTGCCTAGCAAGCACAGGGCCCTGTGTTCGGTCCTCAGCTCAAAAAAAAAAAAATCAAAACAAAGCAAAAATGTCAGTACATGATACCCTGATAACAACACTGTAAATACTGTTTACTAAGCACATGATTACATAACCTTTAAACTGATCGGCCCAATGGGGAATTTGCCAACCCCCCCTGAACCTGGGTCTTTTCTTCTTTATACTTTAACAAGAGCTTGTTTTAAAATAAATGAGTCCTTGCCTGACTTGCTCCCTGCCACATCTGATTGTCTCCTGGGAGAAAGGAAGGCTGGAGAACTGGTGAGCAGTGCACTTGCCTCTCGGTTCCAGGTCTCCCTTCTCAGGAGACATAAGTTCCCGGTGGGGTAGGAACCCACAGACTGTGCCAAGTTTGCCTTCTCTATTCCTTCCCTCAATTTCTCCCAATCTGATCAAAGACTTGAATAGACTGTACTACCTCAGGGAATGGCTAATTGTAGTGGGTAGCCATTCCAGCTTTGACCTGAAGTTGCAACCCCCACTGAGGCTTTGGTACAGGCACGCCTACAAGGCGGGGCTGACAGAGGACCCAGAAGAACTGTGATGTGGATGTGCCAGCACTCTTTGTTCCTGGACCCTGGACGCTGGAGGTATATTGAAAAGCGTTCTCCAGAGAATACCGCCGGACTACGGCACACCTTTCCCAGACCCTGTAAACGATCCCTTCACTTGTAAGTCACCCCACAACATAAACCTCCATTTTAACTACATGGAGTGTCCTTAATAATTTTACCAATAGCTAATAGCCTGACCTGCCAACAATACCTGGCCACCCTGTTAGGACCCCTGCTAAGAAAGACAATGGGCCTTGCTTCATCAGTAAAACCAACACAGAATTGTTTGAACAATGGCACATAAAACATCCTATGGGAATTCCCTACTGAAGGGTTCACAACACACACCCATGGATGGGTGTGTTTGCATATGCCCGGCGGACATGGACACCTCCACCTAGACACTTCCAGGTCAAAATAGGCATTTTCCAGTCAAGACCTCTCACGTGACCAGGATCCGAGACGTTCCATGGTTACTTAAGTGTGCAACGTAGCCATGTGATCTATGCCCATGTGTGGAGTAGTTACGTCGACCTGTGCACGCCCAGGCTTTATAAGCTGGCGCCATATTCCCCGCTTTCTTCTCTATACACGTTTCCCACAGGCCTGGGCACTCTGTCTCTTTAATCTTAATAAAACTATTAGCGGATTCTGTCGTGTTTCGTGACATTTCCTCCCAGGGGAAGAGCGCCGCAAAATAACTAACATCTAGTGCCGAAGACCAAGCGGGCACTTCCGGGCGCCCTATGCCTGAAAACCTGCAAACTGACAACTGCTACACACAAACCAGGTACTCTGTTCCGTACGCAACAGACTGCTATCCATTCGCCTCTTCTTCAGGCTCGAGCGCTTCATCTCCCAGACTTAACACATCCCTTCTCCCTCTATGTAGCAGAGAAAGAGGGTTTGCCCTGGGAACTCTAGAGCACCAGCTGGGACCCTCTTTTGCTCCTGTAGCCTATCTGTCAAAGAAGCTAGACCTTACCAGTCAGGGCTAGGCACCTTGCATCCGTGCCTTAGCAGCTGCAGAGCTCCTTATTCGGGAATCAAAGAAGCTAAGCTTTGGGTCACCTATCACTGTTTTCTCTCACCATAATCTGTCCCATCTTTTAACTTATAAAGGCTTACAAACTTTACCTCCTTCCCAGGTTCTTTCTCTCCAGGTGGCATTACTAGAGGATGCCACACTTACTTTCTGGACTTGTCCACCTCTTAATATTTCAGGCCTCCTCCCTCAACCTAATGCTGACTATTCTCCTCATTCCTGCACTGAAACCTTAGAGGAACTGTAACCTCACCCTTCAAACATACAGGAGGGCACATTGCCTCAGGCTACTTATACCTGGGACACAGATGGCAAGCTCCTTTTTATATGAAGGGACCGTAAAGTGGGTTATGCCTTAGTATAAGATACTAAGATAATACAGGCACAGGCATTACCCACACACACAACTAACCAACAGGCTGAGCTGATAGCTCTCACCTGTGCCTTCCAATTGAAACAGGGGCAATCTTTAAATGTTTACACAGACTCCAAATATGCTTTCCATATCCTGCTGTCCCACGCTGCTATTTGGAGGGAGCATATCCTTCTCACAGCAAAAGGGGGATCCATATATAATTCAGGCCAAATAATGGCCATGCTGGAGACTTCCCACCTCCCCAGGGCTATAAGAATTGTCCACAGTCAGTCTCATCAGACCGATAGCTCCATCATCTCCAGGGGAAACAACCAGGCTGACCAGGCAGCCAGGACAGCGGCCCTCCAGGGCCAAGTCTCACCTTACCCACTACAAGAAATCCATATAGTACAGCCTACACCCTCACAGGGAACTCCAGACACTACACAAATTCTTTCCTATCTATACCAGCTCTTTCATCCTAAGAATCTTGTTCTGTCTCAATTCGTAAAAGTTCACCTGCAGTCCACCTCTGAGGATTTAGTCAAGAACTATTATTACTTCCTCTTGAGAGATCTGCCAAAAAAAGATCCCAATACCAAGTACAGGAGTGAGCATTTCCCACCCACCAGGGTAGAGGTTCCCTTTCAGGGAATCACTGGCAGCTCAATTTTACCCATAAGCCCACGATAAGGAAAATTAAATATCGCCTCGTGATGGTAGACTCATTTTCAAATTGGGTGGAGGCAAATCCGGTTTCTAATAAGCGGGCTCACATAGTTGCAGACCTCCTTCTCTGAGGAATTATTCCTCGGTTTCTGGTTCCTGGTTCTTGTCGGTCTGACAATGGCCCACAGTTCACTTCTCAGATTTCTCAGACACTAGCTAAGGCTCTTAACATTCCTTAGCATTTTCATATCCCGTACCATCCTCAATCCTCAGGAAAGATGTAGCGTACCAACCGGTCTTTAAACACTATTCTTACAAAGATGTCATAGGAACTTCATCTAGACTGGGTAATATTATTGCCCCTAGCTCTTCTCAGGCTCAGGGCTATTCCTAAAAAGCCTTGCAGTGGGTAGCCATTCCAGCTTTGATCTGGAAGTTCCAACCCCGATTCAGACTTTGGCAACTGTCACGCCTACAAGGTGGGGCCAAGGGAGGCACGTGGAGACCCGAGATGTGGATGGGCAGCGCTCTCTCTTTGCCTGGACCCTTGATGATAGAGGTTGACCAAGCAGAGCTCCAGAGAACAGCATTGGACTGCGATACACCTTCCCCAGACCCCAAGACCTACCTATCCCTTTTTTATAAGTTACCCACTAAATAAATCTTCCTTTTAACGACATGGAGTGGCCTTAATAATTTCACCAATAAGCCTCTTTCAATTTCTCAGTTTGCACTAATGTATAAAAGGCCAGTTCTAACACCAGGAATTTCATCTAACCCTCCAACTGTTCCACATAGCCTGTTAACTCCTTTTCTGTCAACTAAGGTCTATTCTATGGAGCTATGCAGACTGTTTATTACCTCAGCCGTGTGACAATAATTGTCAATTCCAATCCACATAAGTGCTGTGGATATTGCTCTATATAAATAAAACACTGATGGCCAGTGACCAGGCAGGAAGTAGGTTGCCAGGCAGGAAGTAGGTGGGACAAGGAGAAAGGAGAATTCTGGGAAGCGGAAGGCTGAGGGGGGAGACACTGCAGCCACCGCCAGGACAAGCAGCATGTAAAGACTCTGGTAAGCCACCAGCCACGTGGCAAGGTATAGATTTATAAAAATGGGTTAATTTAAGATAAACAAGCAGTTAGCAAGAAGCCTGCCACGGCCATACAGTTTATAAGTGATATAAGCGTCTCAGTGATTATTTTATAAGTAGATTGTGGGACTTCAGGGCTTGGTGGAACCTGGAGAGAAGCCCTCCAGCAACACATTAGGGATCAGGTTCTTCTCTTCCCTCAAGGCCAGCACCGTTCACCTGTAACAAAGGTTTTCCTGCCTTGCCCACAGTCAGGACAAATCTTTGTCACCCGCCAGTCCCACAGCCGCTCAGACCCAAACAAGTAAACACAGAGACTTATATTGCATACAAACTGTACAGCCGTGGCAGGCTTCTTGCTAACTGTTCTTATAGCTTAAATTAATCCATTTCCATAAATCTAGCCGGGCGGTGGTGGCACACGCCTTTAATCCCAGCACTCGGGAGGCAGAGCCAGGCGGATCTCTGTGAGTTCGAGGCCAGCCTGGACTACCAAGTGAGTCCCAGAAAAGGCACAAAGCTACACAGAGAAAACCTGTCTCGAAAAACCAAAAAAAAAAAATTAATCCATTTCCATAAATCTATACCTTGCCACGTGGCTGGTGGCTTACCGGCATCTTCACATGCTGCTGGTCATGGCTGCGGCTGGCAGTGTCTCCCTTGCCTCAGCCTTCCGCTTCCCAGAATTATCCTCTCTCCTTGTCCCACCTATTTCCTGCCTGGCCATTGGCCAATCACTGTTTTATTTATTGATGAATCAGAGCAATTTGACATACAGACCATCCCACAGCACTTCCCCTTCTCTTTTTTTAAAAAGGAAGGTTTTAACTTTTACACATCTCCAAAGTCAGCTTGGTATATTTGGGAATTTGGGCGTAGCTTCTCTTAACTACTTCCTGCTGGAGGGGGACGCTGTATCTTATGGGGACACAAAGAAAATTTTAGGATCATAGAGTAGTCCGTGAGACTGTACCATCTGAGCCAGTTGCCTTGAAACGATTCTGGATGTTGGATCATCTAGGCCAAGGTGTCATCGGAGACCTTTCAGGTGGTCTTGGCTGGTCAAACCTGATGTATCATAATCTGGAACAAATCCATAGCCTCTGGCTTTCTGTAGAACAAAAGCAGAGCCTCTTTTCCAAAGCAACATATCCTTATAGCCAAATTTTGAAGTCAAGGTACCTTTAAAATATACATTTTGGCATAACTTAACAGCTTTTGCAATCAAATGGTTTTCTTCAGTTACAAATATCAAAGAGAACATAATCCAGATTCTCTGTGATAGCCATCTTTATGTGGCTTATTTTTTATATTACCTTGAGCCTATTGCTTTAAACAGCAGCCTTTTAAGTCTGAAACTGCGCTGTGGCTGCTGGCTCCGCCCACTTCAGCTTCCCAACATGGCAGTGGTACGTTTTCCGCCAGCTCTGGGAGCCATCAACTCTCAGAAATAGTGGGTCTATGCTTCTATCAAGGCAGCGTGTAGCCCAGAAACCTCTTTTTGTTTTGTACTAGCAAAGGCTAAATCCACCATGCAGCTTAATGTGCCACTTGCAGAGGCCTCATTCCCACCATACTGCAGGTCAAGTGCACACGCCAGGAACCCGCCAGTAGCTCAAACCAGCAGGCTGCCGCTCATTTGAGAGAGACAATTAGGAAGCTGTTTTTAGCTCCATTTTAGAATCTTTTCTCAGGTTTTAGGTAGAAATTCTTGCCAACACGTTGGGTGCCATTTGTAGCTAGAGTTTTCCTGCCTTGCCCACAGTCAGGACAAATCTTTGTCACCTGCCAGTCCCACAGCCGCTCAGACCTAGCCAAGTAAACACAGAGACTTATATTGCATACAAACTGTATGGCATGCATGGGCTGAGCAAGTTCAGTTGGTCTGGGTCAAAGCCTTGGGGCCAATGGGGAACAAGGTCCTCTCTTCAAGTTCTAAAAATCCTACTGCTATCAGTAGTATTGATCCGGGTTGTTTAGTAGAAGGGGCTTCCCCCGTTTAATATTTCGTATAAGCCCTCTCCCATGTGTGTTTATCCCCTTTTTTGTTTATTCTCTCCAATAACCCCTTTTCTAACTGCACTAATGATACCTGCTGGATGTCGCAATGTTGGGATGCTCGGAACTTCTCCAGAGCCCTAGTTGCACAGGTCCCTCGCTGGATACCAGTGCCTGTAGAGGCCCCTAGTACTATGGCATTATTTAGAGCAAAAAGGGATTTTGGTATTTCTGCAGCTGTCATTGTTGCTCTTTCGTTGAGTGCGGCTGCCGCTTCCGCTGCTGGCATAGCCATGCATACAGCTGTAACAACAGGCACTGCTCTAAATGAGCTTTCTGCTTCAGTAGCACAAGCTTTGGATAACCAGGTGTCCATGAATACTCAGCTGAAGGGTGGTTTGATGGTGGTGAATCAGCGCATTGATTTAGTCCAAGAACAGCTGGATATGCTCTGGCAATTGGCTCAGCTGGACTGCGGATGGAGAATGCCAGCCTTGTGTATTACTAGTGTTCAATATCAGAATTTTTCTAAAGCTGCCAATTTGTCTAAAGCCTTGTCTAGTTATCTTTTAGGAAACTGTTCCGGAGAGTTTGATGAGACCCTGAAAAAGCTGAGAGTGGCAGTAGTGACCATCAATTCCACACGAGTGGACCTCAGCCTGGCCAAGGGAATGACATCCTGGATCACCTCTGCTGTTTCCCTGTTTAAGGAATGGATGGGGGTAGGGATGTTTTTGGCATGCTGTCTGGGAGGATGCATGGTTTGCCTATGGTTGGTTTGTCGCTTGCGAGCCCAAACCAAAAAGGGACAAGGTAGTTATTTCTCAAGCATTGGCTGCATTGGAGTGTGGCTCCTCCCCTCAAATTTGGCTTTCTGCCTTCAAGAGCAATTGACCTACTCGGCCCTTGCACCCTCAGGGACAGAATTGCCCATTGCACGAGGTAAGGCGAGTAGAGTTGTCTTGGCCTTAGCACTGCCTTTGCACCTCCGAGGGTTTGATCCCATTGCACCGGAGAAGGAGTGTCTATCTGGCCCTAGGCCTCCCTCGATCGGTCCACACATCATGAGGTGGGGACCTGAATGGGAGCAAGTCCTCATTTTGCTCTAATATTTAAACAAAAAGGGGGAACTGCAGGGAGCCGGGACAGTCGCCATTATAAGATGGCGCCAACTTCCTTGCATCCTGGAGATATACAACTTACAAGACAATGCTTCGATGAAATACGCGCCTCGGCTTTGCGCATGTGCAAGCTATATAATGGTCCCTAGCCAATCCCATGGCACCTGGTGGTGGCAAGCTAATGTCAGCCAGTCCAGGAGCGACCCATGCCCCTAATCCCTATATAAGCAGCTGCTTTTTAGTGCTCGGGGCCCCTCGCTTCCAGCTCTCCCTTAATCAAAAGGCTCTCCAATAAAGTGTGATTTGAGAAGAATCCTTGAGCGGTGGACGTTCTTTCTCACTGGCCGAGGAGATCGCCGCAAGCCCCCAGCTCCCATCCATCCCCAGAGCCCCCATCTGGACAAGAGGTGAGTGGCTGGGCTCATACCCAGAGAGGCCTGCCCCTAGGTCCCTTACCTGGGCACCAGCTATTCCTGGGAAGACCCGCCCTACTTGGCCCCAGGTTCTGGCCATCAGCTGGGCCCCGGAGGAAGGTTCCCCTTTTCCAAGACCCCAGGAAGAACCTGCAATCTCCAAGCCCTGCCCCCACATCCATCCTCCTGAAACCCCAGCCACTTCCTGAGACTTAAGAGACCAGCCCCCGTGCTCCCATCTGGCCCAGAGCTTCCATCTGGAACAAAGAGAGCCTTCCTGAATGGGTCAGCTCTGTCTGGACCAAGAAGGAATCCACACGAGGAAATGGGCAGACGTCAAGGCAGAAGTACATACAACAAAATAAAGAGCAATACAGCATCACCAGAACCTAGCCCTCCTCCAACAGCTAGACCTGAACATCACAAAATGGAAGAAGAAAGAAACCTTATAAATAACATCATGAAGAGAGTAAAGGCTTGTATAGAAGAAATCACAAATGAAATTGAGGAAAAGACAAACAAAAAATGAGAAGAAATAAAGCAGGAGAAAACAATAAATCCCTGCAAGAAAATCATGAAAGAGCAATGAAACAGATGAGGGGGGAAAGTCCAAGACCTGAAAAAGGAAATAGAAAAATGTAGAAGACGCAAACAGAGAAAATGCTGGAAATAGAAAATCTGAGTAAACGAACTAGAACTTCAGATGCGAGTATAACCAACAGAATACAAAAGATGGAAGACAGGATCTCTGGCGTTGAAGATGCGGTAAAAGAAATAGATTCATCAGTCAAAGAAAACACTAAAGCCAACAAAGTCATGACCCAAAATGTCCAAGAAATTTGGGACACCATGAAAAGACCAAACCTATGAATAATACGGATAGAGGAAGAAGAAGAATACCAACTCAAAGGCACAGAAAATATATTCAACAAGATCATAGAAGAAAACTTTCCCAACTTAAAGAAGAAAATGACTATGAAGATACGAGAAGCCTATAGAACACCCAACAGACTAGATCTAAAAAAAAAAAAAAAAAAAAGAGTCCCCTGGCCACATAATAATTAAACAACTAAATGTACAGAATAAAGAAAGAATATTAAGAGCAGCAAAAGAAAAAGTCCAAATGACTTATAAAGGCAAACCCATCAGAATAACACCCGATTTCTCAATGGAGACTTTGAAAGCCAGAAGGACCTGGACAGATGTAATGCAGACACTAAGAGACCATGGATGCCAGCCTAGACTAATATACCCAGTAAAACTTTCAATCATCATAGACGGAGTGAACAAGACATTCCAAGACAAAGCCAGATTTAAACAATACTTATCCACAAACTTAGCCGTACAGAAAGCACTAGAAGGAAAATTCCAACCTAAGGAAGTCAGATACACCCACAAAAACCCAGGTAATAGATAATGCCACAGCAGTAAACCCCAAAGAAGAGAAGTATACACACACTACCACCAAAAAATAACAGGCTTAAACAATCCCTGGTCATTAATATTCCTTAATCTCAATGGACTTAATACACCTATAAAAAGACACAGGCTTGAGACAGGCCTGGCAGCGGCCTGCAAACATAAACAGGTCTGGCGGCAGACACAGACAGGCCCAGCGGTGGCTCGCAGAGTCAGGTAGGCCTGGCGGCAGCCTGCACATATAAACAGGTGCGGCAGCGGAGGATGGCAGACACACAGATATGCTCGGCGGCGGCCCACAGAGGTAGACAGGCGTGGCGGCTGCGGCAGGCAGACAGGTAGGCCCGGCAGGGGTTGGCAGAGACAGACAGGCCTGCCGGTGGCCCACAGAAACAGACAGGCCCGGGGGCAGCCCATAGAGGCAGGAAGGCCCAGCAGGCAGCAGCCGAAACACAGTTGCAATAAAGACCAGAAACTGAGCTATTACCCGCAGAAGAGTTAGTGAATACAAGCTCTTAATCAAGAGCTTGGAACAGGAACGCTTTTAATCCCAACACCTGGGGAAGAAGCTATCTCTGTGGGACGGAACCAGAACGGATCTGAACAAATTAAATGGAGAGAAACTCAAAGCGATTCCACTAGTTACCAGGAAAGGCTGTCTGCTCGCCCCTTACTTAGTCATTACAGTACTTGAAGTTCTAGCCAGAGCAATAAGACAACATAAGGAGATCAAGAGCATACAAATTGGAAAGAAGTCAAGCTTTCCCTATTTGCAGAAGACATGCTAGTATATTTGAGTGACTCCAAAGATTCAACCGAGGAACTGATACAGCTTAAAAACACCTTCAGCAATGTAGCAGGATACAAGAACAACTAAAAAAAAATATCAGTAGCCCTCCTATATACAATTGACAAACAGGCTGAAAAGGAAATCAGAGACACATCACCCTTTACAATAGCCATAAATGATATAAATACCTTCGGGCAACTATAACTAAGCGAGTGAAGAACCTGTATGACAAGAACTTTAAGTCCCTGAAAAAAGAAATTGAAGAAGATGTCAGAAAATGGAAAGATCTCCCAAGCTCATGGATAGACAGGATTAACATAGTAAAAATGGCAATCTTACTAAAAGCAATCTACAGATTCAATGCAATCCCCATCAAAATACCAACACAATTCTTCAGAGACCTGGAAAGAACAACGCTCGACTTCATATGGAAAAACAAAAAACCCAGGATAGCCAAAAGAATCCTGTGCAATAAAACAACCTCTGGAGGCATCACGATTCCTGTACTCAAAATCTACTATAGAGCTACAGTAATAAAAACAGCTTGGTAATGGCATAAAAACCAACACGTGGACCAATGGAATCAAATTGAAGACCTGACATTAATCCACATACCTATGAACACATCATTTTTGACAAAGAAGCCAAAACTGTAAAATGGAAAAAAGGAAGCATCTTCAAAAAATGGTGCTGGCATAACTTGATATCAACGTGTAGAAGGCTGCAAATAGATCCACATCTGTCACCGTTCACAAAACTTAAGTCCAAGTGTATCAAAGACTTCAACACAAATCCAGATACTCTGAAGCTCATAGAAGAGAAAATAGGAAGTAGTCTTCAGCGCACTGGCATAAGAGATCACTTCCTAAATATAACACCAGTAGCACAGACACTGATAAGAAACAACCAATCAATGGGACTTCTTGAAATTGAGAAGCTTTTGTAGAGCAAAGGATATGGTCAACAAGGCAAAGTGACAGCCTACAGAATGGGAAAAAGTCTTCACCACCAACCCCACATCTGACAGAGGTGGACATCTAGAATGTATAAAGAACTCAAGAATTAGACATCAAAATGCCCAACAGTCCAATTAAGAATGGGCTATAGAACTAAAGAGAGAATTCTCAACAGAGGAAGCTCAAATGGCTGAAAGACATTTAAGGAATTGCTCAACATCCCTAATCATCAGGGAAATGCAAATCAAAACGACTCTCAGATACCACCTTACACTGGTCAGAACGGCTAAGATCAAAAACACTGATGATAGCTTATGCTGGAGAGGATGTGGAGCTAGGGGAACTCTCCTCCACTGTTTCTGGGAATGCAAGCTTGTACCATCACTTTGCAAATCAATATGGGAATCAATCTCCCCCAAGACCCGGCTATACCACTCTTGGGCATATACCCATTGAATGCTCAATCATACCACAAGGGCACTTGCCCAGCTACGTTCATATCAGCGTTGTTTGTAATAGCCAGAACCTGGAAACAACCTAGATGCCCTCCAACTAAAGAATGGATAAATAAAATGTGGTACATATACACAATGGAATATTACTCAGAGAAAAACAATGAGATCAAGAGGTTTGCAGGCAAATGGATGGATCTAGGAAAAATCATCCTGAGTGAGGTAATCCAGACTCAGAAAGACAAACATGGTATGTACTCACTCATACCATACTAGATGTAAAACAAAGATGAGTAGACTGCTACTCACAACTCCAGGGAGGTTACCTAGAAAACAGGACGCTAAGAAAGACAACGGGATCTCCCAATGACAGAGAAATGGATGAGATCTACATGAACAACCTGGACGTGAGTGGGGGTAATGAAGGGCAAGGTTTGAGGGAAAGAGAGCTTAGGGGAGTGTGAGATCGCAGCTGGATCAAGAACAGAGTGTGAGAACAAGGAATAGGAGACCATGATAAGTGAAGACCCTATCGGAATAGGAAGAAGCAAAGTGATAGAGAGGTCCACAGAAATCCACAATGATGCTTCCATAATAGACTACTGGCAATGGGTGAGAGGAAGCCCGAACGGACCTACTCTGGTGATAGGATGACCAAACACCCTAATTGTCATGCTAGAAATTTCATCCAATAACTGAGGGAACTGGATGCAGAGATCCACAGTCAGGGCCCAGGTGGAGCTCCAGGAGTCCCATTGGCAAGAAATAGGAAGGTTTGTATGAGGAAGAATTGTTGAAGACCAAGATTGGAAAAAGCACAGGACAAATAGAAACACATGAACTATGAGCCAATAGCTGAGGAGCCGCCAACTGGATCAGGCCCTCTGGATAAGTGACAGTTGATTAGCTTGAACTGTTGGGGAGGCATCCAGGCAGTGGGGCCAGAACCTGTCCTCAGTGCGTAAGTTGGCTGTTTGGAACCTGGAGCCTATGCAGGGACACTTAGCTCAGCCTGGGAGGAGGGGACTAGACCCGCCTGAATTCAATCTACCAGTTGAACTCAATCCCCAGGGGAGTCTTTGCCCTGGAGGAGATGGGAATGGGGGGTGGGCTGGGGTCAAGGGAGGGGGTGGGAGACAGGAGTACAAGGGAATCCGTGGCTGATATGTAAAATTAAATTATTAAAAAAACCCACAAAGTACAAACAATATAAAAATGGTAAATCACAGTTGACTTTTTTACAACCTCAGTGTTCGCTGAGAAAACTGAGCTCATCAATCTTCCTCCCAACTAATCTTTTTAACATTTATGATTTCCTAAAGTAAATTAGAAACTGGTAATTAAAAAAAAAAAAAACAGCATGGAATGTTGGGATTCTGCTGTGCTCCACCTGCATGACCGCACATGCACAGTTCAGGAGCTAGGCAAGGGGTCTTACATCATCAATGAGCACTGGTGATTGTGTGGCTACGTGTGTGGCATGGTCACGCAATCTGTGCATGTGTGGCATAGCTCCATAAGCCCACTTGTGCATGTCCACGAGAATCCTTAAAGAGCCAGACACAGACGCTCAACCCCCCCCACCCCGCGTTCTGTTCTCTTCTGTCCCTTCTTTCTCTCTTTCCCTCTCTCTGCTCTCTGTATGTGCACCTCCCCCCAGGGCCTGGTTCTTCTGCCTCCCCTCCTTCTAATAAAGCTCTGAAACTGGGTTTTTGTCATGGCTTGTGACTTTTCCACATGGTAACCAGCACCACTTATCATTTTTAAAACCATCAGAAACAGCAGCCTATAATTGAACTAAGCTGTCAATGTTAAAGGAATTAGTTTCAGAACAGCTAAAGATAGGGCACCTAGAACCATCCAAGAGTAAACATAATACCTTCATGCATTATTTCCAAGAAATCAGGACACTACAGCCCCCTGCAGGATCTTTGTTAATGGTCTATTGGGAAAAAAATGAGGTCTACACAGCCAGGCCTCCCCCCACACTAGTGCTATTCCTCCATCTTATTACATACCAGTGTTAAATATTAAGAATTGTGTTTTTCCTCCTCCACTGTTGGTGGGAATGTAAACTTGTACAACCACTGTGGAAATCAGTATGGCGGTTTCTCAGAAAATTAGGAATGGAACTACCTCAAGACCCAGCCATCCCACTCTTGGCCATATACCCATGGAATGCTGATTTATACCATAAAGATACATGCTCAGCTATGTTCATAGCAGCACTATTTGTAATAGCCAGAACCTGGAGACAACCTAGATGCCCATCAACGGAAGAATGGATGAAAAAAAAGTGGTACATATACACAATGGAGTACTACTCAGCAGAGAAAAACAATGAAAGCATGAAATTTGCAGGCAAATGGATGGAACTAGAAAAAATCATCCTGAGTGAGGTAACCCAAACCCAGAAAGACAGTCATGGTATGTACTCACTCATAGGTGGATTCTAGATATAAAATAAAGAACAATCAGACCACAACCCATAGAACCATAGAGGCTATATATATAGCATGGAGGTCCCTAGGATGACTGTGGCTTATAATAAATTTCGGTTTTATTCAATTATTGAAAAAAAATAGCCAAATGAATGGAAACACATGAACTATGAACCAAAGGCTGAGGGGCCCCCAGCTAGATCAGGCTCTCTGAATAGGTGAGACAGTTGATTGGCTTGATCAGTTTGGGAGTTAACTAGGCAGTGGGACCGAGTCCTGTGCTCACTGCATGAGTTGGCTGTTTGAAACCTGGAGCTTATGCAGGGACACTTGGCTCAGTCTGGGAGGAAGGCACCGGACCTGCCTGGACTGAGTCTACCAGGTTGATCGCAGTCCTCGGGGGAGGACTTGTCCTGGAAGAGGTGGGAATGGGGGGTAGGCTGGGGGTTAGGGGAGGGGGTGGGAGGGGGAGAATAGGGGAACCCGTGGCTGATATGTAGAACTGAATGGTATTGTAAAATTATATATATATATATATATATATATATATATATATATATATATATATATATAAGAATGAATTGTGTTTTCCAATTTTCTCTTGTGCCACAGAATCGTTACCATTTTGCCTTTACTGTGTGGGAACCTCATATGCATAACCCAGCTAAGAGCTATCAATGAACTGTTTTGCCCCAAGGAACAAAGAATAGCCCCACTATTTGCCTCTTGAGGTGAGAAATGATAGTTTAGCATACTGGGAGCTGGCTAAATATATTAAGGCCAA
Source organism: Peromyscus leucopus (assembly GCF_004664715.2). Classification (NCBI taxonomy): domain Eukaryota; kingdom Metazoa; phylum Chordata; class Mammalia; order Rodentia; family Cricetidae; genus Peromyscus; species Peromyscus leucopus. Next base: position 44,039,910 of record NC_051078.1, on the reverse strand, counting down.
CTAAGTTTCTATATTATTCACTACAGCTAACATATTTTCAAGTTAAACCAAAGAAGGGCATAGGTTATGGCCTTTGACTCATTTTTTTAAAAGGTTTGGCATAATATGAAAGGCTATGTGATCCCTCCTGTATGCTCACATATGCCTTAATTGGCAGGGTAGTGTTGTTAACCCTTACTCCCCTTAAATGTCTCCTGCAGTGTATGTGGCAGCAGCAGGCAGCAGCTCTTCAGGTGATAATGGCTCTTAGGCATCCTTCTCACTGTCCTCCCCAGGAGAGTAGCAGATTATGCACACCTGGTTATCTGAAATTCAAAAGGCTATCCCCTAGTCCCTGGACCCTGGCAGCTCTCCAGGAATGATGCTCTTAGAGGGCTGGTAGTCATTGACAGGTAGGAGCTTGTTGGACAGACCAACCTAAGATAGCTGCAGTCTGATTCCAAGTCCTCCTGAGGCAGGGTCAACAAGGCTTGAGCAAAGCACTCTGGCTCCCACTGAGCACCCAAATAATAAATAGAAAAGGGTGGACATGTAGGAAGATAAGGCCTATAAAGGCCAAGAGATGAACCAACCTGGAGTCTTCCTGAGGGCCTAGCAACAGGCGCTGTCAGAGGTCCTGATTGCGCCCAGCCAATGAGGTATGACCACACAATGTCACTGGATCTCAACGCAGCAGGGGTTCTTAGAGGAGAGAATATAAGGCTCTCTCCATTTCTGAATAAATGAGTTGGCTATTGCCTTTTACCTGACTCCCATGTCTGTGCCATTGACTCCATGCCTTCTTATACTCTTCCCCCAAGGGATCCATTAGGACCAGCAACAATAAGCCTCTCCACTTCATCTCTCTCCAACTCCCTTTGTCTGCCAGTAACTATGATTTCCCAATTAACACTTTACAGGCAAGCCAAATTTACAATGATTTCCTCTCCACCCATGGGCCTTAACACAGGTCATGTCTGCTAGGCAGCCTTCCTTCTAGTAATGGTGGGCATCTCATAAGCCTCATCCCTGGTACTATAGCCTCCCTACTAGGCCAGAGGACTCACCAGCTACCAGAATCACAGGCCACTAAGGCCAGAAGACTAGAAAGGAAACAGAAACCAAGGGAAAAAACATTCATCCAACAAAGACAAACTCAGAAATTGGCACCTAAACCTATAATTACCCAAAACCCAGATGCCTAGAGGCCAGCAAATGAATGCTATCAACAAGAGCCAGGGCAATATATCACCAGAGTTTAACTATCCTACTATAGCAAAGCCTGAATAGTCTAACACAGCTGAAGAACAAGAAAATGACCTTAAAACCAATTTTATGAAGATGATAGAGGTCCTTAAAGAGGAAATAAATACATCCCTTTAAGGAAATCCACGAAATACCTGCCCAGTGAGAAGGGAAAAAATGGGGATGGAGTAGTAATGAGGTCATGAGCCCCACCAGCCTGGCAAGGTGATTCGAGGGCACTCAGTCCCCACCCAGGTCAACCAACTCAGCTACCATCCAGGTCCAAATGAAGTGTTTTGAGTCAGTTCACCCCAATATCCACTCCATGAATGAGATGTTGGAGCACACGAAGGAAACTGGTCTTGCAGAACCACAGCTATAAGATCACCATGACTCTGAGCAACAGCAGAATAACTGAGGAGTCTTGGTGATGATCCAGTACTGATGTTGTGTTAGAAACCAGGAGCCTTTCAACTCATTGCAGGGAGTATTTGCATGTAAAGCCGTTTAGGTAAAAAAAAAAAAAAGCCACGTGACAAACTGTAGGGCCCGATGACACTATGGCTAATGAATATGTGGAGGAACAGATCAGTGCATTCACAGTAGAGAGGGGTGGACCAGAGACATGACAACAGCAACAGCTGTGAGAAGGCATCGGTCAATGGAGACACAGGTCATTGCCCAGGAGGGTCAGAAGTGGTGAGCAGCAGCCAGGAGCTAGTGCAGACTCAGCACCCAAACAAGCTGCCAGCCACATAATCACCTTGGCTCTGACCAGTGACAGGATGTCCAAGAAAAATGGATCATTTTGTGGATAGGATCTCCTCAAAAGACCACCATGGTCTGTACTTTCCCAGGAATCCATATTGGTATCACTGGTTCGTACTGCTACCCCAGGCCACGATGAAGCCTGAGGGACAAGTGGATATCCATGATCCATGCTGCTGCCCAGGGCTATGCTGGGATTGTGGTCTTGCTGCAGCTGGGGGCTATATTGACATCAAAGGTCTGTGCTACTACCAAAGGCCATTCAAAGGCCATTCAGTTATCCATAGTTTGTGCCACTGCCCAAGGCCATGTTGATCTCGAGTGCTGTGCTGCTGTCAAGGGCCATGTCTGGACACATGGTCCTGATGCGGCTAGAGACCATTTTGTTGCACATGGACCATGTTACCACCAAAGGCAGTGAGTATGTCCAAGGTCTGTGCTGCCTGGAACCTTGTTGATGTATGAGATCCGTCTGTGGTCTGTGCTGCCATCTGAGGCTAGGTTGGTATCCATGGGACAAGCTGCCACCAGAGTCCATGTTGGTGTCCACGTCCTGTTTTGCCCAGGTGGTGATGTTGATGACCTAGGTCTTTGCTGCTACTGAGGGTGTACATGATGGTGGACATAGCCTGTGCTTCAGTAGGGCCATGTTGATGTATGTGGTCAGTGCTGCTGACAGAAACCAGGCAGTAGTCCTTGGCATGTGCTGATGCTGAAGACCATGTGGATATCCGTGGTGCATGCTATTGCCAGAAACCATGTAGAGGCCCAGGATCCAAGCATTTCCGCTGACTGTGAGAGGCAAAGAAGCTACTTCTGCAGTGGTACTGATGACTACACACACATAGTTGAAAAGAACAAACGTTTCTGTGACGACCCCTATCCCCACCTGACAACCCCCCCCCCCCAAAAAAAAAGGAACAGCCTAAAAAGAAAGTCATCCAAGGTAACTTCTTAAAAACTGTGGTAAGGATGCTGAAGTGCAGCTCTCCACAACAGATGGCTTTTCTGGCAGGGTGCAGTTGGAAGAATCAGTTTTCTTTAGGGGGTTGGAGACTAGGAGTTTGACCATGCTCCAGTGAGTATATGGACAACACAAACTGCACAAACTGCACTTGGTGTTTTCCTTTCTTTCTCTCCTTTTATTTGAGGGGAGGTATGAGGGGTAGAGGGCAGACGTGAGTGGACTGGAAAGTGTGGTTTCGGTGCATGAAGTGAAATTCCCAAATAATCAGCAGACATGTGTTTTAAAAATTGTGTTTTGAACTTCAAATTAATGAAATTGAAGAGACTATAAAAAGAGAAACAAAAAAAGAAATCCAGGAAAACAAAGTTGTATGAAATGAGTAACTCCTTTAAGGAAAACACAATTGTAGGAAATGAAAAAAATCCCTTAAAGCCAAGACAAAACAAACAGGTGAAGGAAATGAATGAAACTGTTCAAGACCTGAAAATGGAATCACAAGCAATAAAGAAAACACAAACTGAGAGATTCCTGGAGATGGAAAAATCTAGGCAAGCAAACAGAACTACAGATGCAAGCATCACCAAGAGAATACATATGCGATGGAGAGAGAAAGCTCAGGCACAGGAGATACAATTGAAGAAACTGATACACTGGACAAAGTGTAAATCTAAAAAATTCCTGACACACAACAGCCAGGAAATCTGAGACACTATGAAAAAACAAAACCTAAGAATAGGAATAGAAGGAAAGAAATCCCAGCTCAAAAGCACAGAAAATATTTTTAACAAAATCAGAAAAGACTTTCCTAACCTGAAGGACATGCCTATAAAGGTATAAGCAGCTTCCAGAACACCAAATAGATTGGACCAGAAAAGAAAATTCCCTTGCCACATAATAAAACAATAGACATGCCACAGATGGAAACCACCCACAGGCCACCCTTGGCTGGCTGAAGACATTCATAGATGCCATTGTGGTGAGCAAATGTGTGGTGGATAAATGGAAAAGAGAAGTGGAATGGTTCATGTGCTGTGGAACAAAAGTGAAGGCAGTGAGGAAGGAGCAGGCTAATATGGGTGGCCTACCGCCATGGTTGATGTCCATGGCTCTGGTTACTACCAAATGCCATAGGGATACCTAGGGTCTGGCCAGCCACCTAAGGTAAGGCCTTGTTTGTGTCCAAGAACCATGTTGCATCTGCTCCATGTGGACCTGGGTGGCCTGCCCTGCCACTTGGGGTCATGATAACTTCTGGGCCTTGGGCTGCAGTTCAGGGCCTTGTCTGGGTCCATGGTCCTACTGCAGCCAGGGCCTGTTAATGTCCATGGCCCATATAGCCACCAAAGGCTACACAGATGCCAGGTCTGGGCCGCCACCTGTGGCCATGTTGCTTTCTGAGGGTCCTGTCACTGGTGGGGTCATGCCAATTTGAGTAGCCTGCACTTCCACCCGGAGCCATGATGATGTCCAGGCCTGGGCCACGTTTGGGACCTTGGCTCTACAGCACAGGGTCTGTGTTGATGTCCATGGCTTAGGTTTGCCACTGAAGTCTATGCAGATTCTGGGGTAAGGTCAGCCACCTGAGTCCAAGTTAGTGTCTGAAGATCTTGCTGCCTCTGGGGCCATAATGATCTGGGTGGCCTGTACTGCCACATGGGGCAATAGTGACATCCTGAGTAGAGCTGCAGCTGAGGGCCACTTCTGGGTCCATGGCCTTATTGCAGCCAAGGTCTGTGTTGATGTCCTCGGCTCCTGTTACCATGGCCTATATTACTACCAAAGGCCACGCAGATGCCAAGTCTGGGCTGCCACCTGAGGCCATGTTGTCATCCAGGGGCCATGTTGCCACTAGGGTCATGTTCATCTCAGTGGCCTGTACTGCCATCTGGAGCCTTGGTGACATACAGGCCTGGCAGCTGCCAAGAACCAGCTCTAGGTCCATGGTCCTACTACAGCCAAGTCTGTGTTGGAACTCCGTGGCCTCTACTGCTACCAAAGGTCAAACAGATGCCCAGGGTCTAGGCCACAACCTATAGACTTGATGGTATCTGAGGGCCATGCTGCTTCTGGAACCATGTTGATCTGAGTGGCCTGTGCTGCCATGTGGAGTCGTGGTATCGTCCATGCCCAAGCTGTTGCTGGGGACCATGCATGGGTCTGTGTCCACACAGCAGCCAAGGAGTTGATATCCATGACCTTTTGCTGGGGAGGGCCATGCAGATGCCCAAAATCTAGTCAGTCACCTGAGACCATGTTGGTATCTGATAGCCATGCTGTTACTGTGATCATACTAATCTGGGTAACCTGCGCTGCCACAGGGGCCATGGTAACATCTGGGTCCAAGCTACTACAGAGGGCCATGTCTGAGTCTATGGTCCTGGTGCAGTTGATATCTTGTGAGGAGAAAAAGCCAGTTGGGCTGGCAGGGCCAACAAAGTCTTGGCGGTTCCATAAGCATAGCATAAGCATACGCAATAACAACTTCCCTTAAGCCAACCTGGAGTCTCCTGCTGCGCTCGGTGACCTACAAACTTCTGATTGATGAGGCCAATGAGAAGCCAACACAGCCAAGGAAATGGCTGATAGCCAATGGAGGGAGTATTTAGGCTTGCCCCACAGCAGCAATAAAGGAGTCTGCCGACTGCTTCTCACCTGAGTCCTGGTGTCTGCGTCAATGAATCCACGCCTTCTCTTCCTCTCCCCCAAAAGGTGTTCAGGTGGTTCAGCCCGTAACAACTGGCACACAAATGTGGGGCTGGTACCAGTGCAAGCATTGGTATTGACCCCATGGTGGTTAGAGTCCATTTTTTGGTTGCTGCAATCTTTGTGGGTCCTGATTTTTGCCCTTTGCCATCGGTACTGCATCAAAAGTTCCTAGGTCTGGTGCATACCCTGTCCTTCTTCCTCTGGATGTCCCCTTCCTCCATGGTGCAGTTCAGCATCCTAGCTCAGTGATTGTTGGGTGAGTTGGACCCTCAGTGTTTTGTGTTTTCGGTCCCTTCAGAGGTGAGCCTTGGGACCCCTCTCCCTTTCCCTTTCTTTGTCCAGTTAGGGAGGCATGTCGTTTTCCTTTCAGTTTGCCCAGTGGCTCCATGTAAGCGCTGACCCCACGGAAGGTGGAACCCAGGAATGGCTCCCAAACACTGCTCTCTGTCCGGAGCCATGTGTGGGTATATGGCTATAGCCCAACAAACCATGAAAATCTCACACTAAGCATAAAACATTTGGGTCCAACCCATTTTCTACTATTGTCCTCTACTGTCTGCTACTGTTTTCCCTCTCTTAGAAGTTGGGCAATCTCATCTCCCTGCCTCCTGAGGAAGGAAGCCCCTCCATCTTTGGATGATGAGGAAACAAGCCAGTGATACCCAGCAGCCCCACCCAACCCAACCTGTGTTTCTCCATCAGCCCCTGCTCCCCTTCCGGCTTCTACCCCTCCACCACAATGTCCTTGACAGGAAATCTGCCCTCCTACTTGATCTATCCAGCTCCTCCCTCCATCCAACCCCTCACACATCCCATCTCAAACCCCCTGAACCTGATAGAAGAGAAAGTAGGGAAAAGCCTTGAACTTACTGGGCTCAGAAGACACTTTCCTGAACAGAACCCTGAGCACAGACACTGAGATCAAAAATTAATAATGGGACTTCATGAAACTGAAAAGCTTCTGGAAGGCAAAGGACATCATCAAAAGGACAAAAAGCAGACTACAGAATGGGAAAAGATCTTCACCATCCCCAATCTGACAGAGGGATGACTTCTAATATATATAGAGAACTCAACAAAATAGACATCAAAGAACCAAATAATCCAATTAAAAAATGGGTACAGATCTAAACAGAGAATTTTTAACAGAGAAATCTCAAATAGCTGAAAAACACTTTAAAAAGTTCAACATCCTTAGCCACCAGGGAAATCCAAACCAAAACAACTCTGAGATTCCATCTTACACCTGTCAGAATGGCCAAGATTAAAAACACAAATGACTGGTTGGAGAGATGGCTCAGAAGTTAAGAGCATTGACTACTCACAACCATCTGTAATAAGATCTGGTGCCTTCTTCCCGCATGCAAGCATACATGCAGGCAGAACACTGTATACATAATAAATAAATCTTTTTTAAAAAACCCCACAAATGACAGCTTATGCAGGAGAGAATGCAGAGCAAGGGAAACATTCCTCCACTGCTGGTGGGAATGAAAGCTTGTACAGCCACTTTGGAAATCAATGTGTTGGATTTTCAGAAAATTGGGACTCAATCTACCTCAAGACCCAGCTATACCACTACTGGACATATACCCAAAGGATGTTCCATCTTACCAAAAGGACACTTGCTCAACTATGTTCATTTTGACTATATTCATAATAGCCAGAACCTGGAAACAACCTAGATTTCTCTCAAAGAATGGGTAAAGAAAATGTGGTACATTTACACAATGAAGTATTACTCAGCAGTAAAAAACAATGACATCAAAGAAACTTACAGGCAAATGGATGGAACTATTAAAAAAAAAATCATCCTGAGGTAAGCCAGACCCAGAAAGACAAACGTGGTATGTACTCACAAGGGGACATTAGCTGTGAAGTAAAGGACAACCATGCTACAATCCACAGACCCAGAGAGGCTAAGTAACAAGGAGGGCTCAAGGGAGGAAGCATGGATCTCCCTGGGAAGGGGAAATAAGATTTTGTGGGTAGACTGGGGGTGAGTGGGGATGAGAACAGGAGGGGTCAGGGAATGGGAGGGATGGAGAGAGACTAGTGGGAGACGGCTAGAATTGGGGTTCACTGGGGGTTGGGGGGTATGGGTGGGGGTTTCTGTTTCACCAGCCAGCTCCGAAATAACCACACAGAGACTTATTAATTATAAATGCTCGTCAATAGCTTAGGCTTGCTACTAACTAGCTCTTACAACTTAACCCATATTTCTTTATCTATGCTCTGCCATGTGGTGGTAACTTCTTTCTCACGGCATATTCATCATGCTTCTCTCTGCATCCTTTTTGTACACTGTGAAAACACGTTACTCTCACTGTTAATAAAGAGCTAGGCAGGAAAATATGAGGCTAGAGAGTCAAACTGGAAGGACACAGGGAAGTCCTTCTTCTGTGGGAGTCCACAGAAGTTTCCTAGTGAAATCTGAGCTTTCTTTACCCAGCAAAACTGAGTAAGAGGATGGCTGACCCTGTCTCAAAAAAACCAAAAAAAAAAAAAAAAAAGAGGATGACTGTACCACAGTCCTGGGTACCAGGTATTTGGAAGGGTCTACATTTGACTGTATTTAGCAAGAGGGAAGTCTTTTGCCTCACCCCTTGGCATTGTTATAAATAGCCCTTTTGAATAAGGTTCTGGGCTGGTGGGATATTGATCCACGCCCTCCCAAAGCTAGCCTGCATTTCTGTCTTTTGCCTCTTCTCGGCTAGGCCTATCTACAAGTTCCTTATTTCTCTCTCCTCCTCATAGAACACTGGAAAAGGTAGGAGCTGGCCTCCCATAGTAAGGACAGAGTCACCTGGAGACTTGGAGAAAAGACTTTTATGCATCAATCAGGTCTAGTACAGGAAAATGCTAGACCACGGTTAAAAAGAATAAAAAAGAAAATCCTTCTGAAATAATACTTAACACTACTTGAAAGTCATGGATCACCCCACTGATGGGCCCAATAGTTATCATCTTGCTCGTTTTCATATTTTGTTTCTGACTTTTCAGATTCACCAACTTCCTAACCTAAGACTCTACCAACTTTCACTGACCAGAGGGTTGCAGAATTCTCAAGGCAGAAATGGGTAACAACCACTGTCTGACATAGATACCACCTCTATGGGTCACCTTCACCCCTCTACTCCCAAATCATAGATCTTTACCCCCAACTGGCAAGAAAGTCCTTCCAGAAATAACCTTATCCCCAACCCCTATGAAGACCCACCTATAAAATTCCCTGTCCTGAACCTTCTCTAGCCCAGTTCAGATCCCTTCAGAGTTGGGATATGTTGGGCTAAACTTAGTTTGACTTGTAGACGTTCTACCCCCCCCCCACCCTGGTCAAGGAACCTTCTGCTGGCTGGGAGCCTACTGGACCACCACAACCCTCCCAACCCACTCCCCGAACCCTGCTGCCCACGTTTTGATAAAACTGTAACCGGCAGAGGCAACACTACAACTCCCCTGAGCACACTACTACCACTACAAGGCAAGGCTGAGGCCCTTGCTGTTCCAATAAACAGTCTCAGCCTGTTGGGATAGAGTCTGTCTTTTCCCTGCCTTACTTCCCTTGGACAAGAGGCAGGCATGTATCAACCCCACCACCAGCACCCCATATAGGATATGTACAAGAAAATACTCTGAAGGTGGAAGCGTTCTTGGGCTCACTTTGCACACCACCTCAGTCCCGCCTGCAAAGGCAGCCATGTGTATTTGGGCAACTGGGAACCTGTAAACTTACTCCTAGACTGTAAATATCAGCATATAAGCTACCTGGAGAATGTGAAATTAAAAGAAATCTATTAAGGAGCTGGAAATAGTAGAGGTTATTCACCCAGACCAGAGCCCTTTCCACAGCTCAGTACCACCTGGGAAGCCACAAACAAACAATTCCCAGAGAATGACAAATTATAGCGTTAACTATGGGAGTTCCCAATCCATGCCACTGTACCCTACACTGCTCTTTGATTGAACAATTGATAGAAGTCACAGAGTCTCTCTCTGTTGTGTGAAACTGTACTAATACGTTTTTCAGTATTGCCTTGGCTCCAGAACCTCAAGACTGATTTGCATTCACTTGGAATGGTCAGATGTGGTGAACCTTCAGAGAACGTCCTAGAGTAACTTAATAGCCCTCCTGCTTGTTATGGCATAGTGGCCCAGGACCTTATTAGCCTGCCAACTCTCTGAAGAGAGGTTTCACTACAAAAATGACGTAACGTTAACCTCTCTGTTTTACAGAATTACAAAAAAGCATCTAAACAGGCAGATGCTAGAATGAGGCTAGATCAACCGACACAAAAGTACAAGGGCTAGGCACAGCTTTAAAGTCTTGGGAGTATTATGGTCCAAATAAGACTGATATGATACCTGACAATGTAATTGAAATAGTCCTACAGCAGTGATCCCTCACGCTGGGGTGGGTGTTAGTAATTTGGGAAGGAAAGGAAGAGATGAAGTCCTGAGTGGGTGTTGTTGACATGGGCACAGCACATCAAGGACCCCAATGCCTCAGACCCATGGCAAAGCCTTCCTGGGTGGGGCTCAGAGGAATGGCGAAGCTTTCCTTGGTCTAAGTACCAGTGTTCATTCACCAAAGATTGACCACTGTATGTAAAAACTATCGGCCTGAGCTTTCTTCTCCAGGATGTTTACAGTCTGAGACTGCTCCCCTAGGAATCCTACACTAAGATTAGCTAGGCCTGCTTCCTTCAGATGTATACAATGAACCCACCTCCTCAATTCAGATGCATAAAATAAAGTTTTCTAGTTGCTGCTAGTTTTGGCCTGTTCCCATCAGATTCCAGGTTTTCTGTATGTATGTCTGGGATTATCATTTCTTCATTTCCTGTGTGTCCCTGTCCCCCACCACGTTAGGTCAATTTCAGTCATTTCTGCTCTTCATCGGCATTCCTGTAAGTCACCCCAATAAAGCTCATTGGGTCAAAGTTAGACTTTACTGGTACCTTTACTTCTGCCTTCTGTTAGTTCCCTATCTGGGGAGAGGAGACATTTGTTCCTGTCTTCCCAGGTAGTGTCACACACCATAACTGGTACCCTAATGTGGATGTACAGACCAAAGAGGAGTTGTAGAGGAGTAATTCTGTTGTCCTAGCCATGGACATCTATATGAAATCAAGAGCCTGAACAGCCTGAGTGTATAATTATCTGGGGGGGGGGAGGTGGATTACAGATATGATAGGAAATAAAGAAATAACAAGATTATATCACACAGTTACAATGACAAAGACAGCCTGGTCTTGGGACAACCAATCAAACAGAATTAAGACCTGGAAAAAGACCAACAAAGTTATAGCCACTTAACTTATAACAAAAGTGCCTAAAACAACCAATTCAAAAAGCTTATTCCCCAGGCGGTGCTGGCGCACGCCTTCAATCCCAGCACTCAGGAGGCAGAGCCAGGCTGATCTCTGAGTTCGAGGATAGCCTGGTCTACAGAGTGAGATACAAGACAGGCACCAAAACTACACAGAGAAACCCTGTCTCAAAAAAACAAAACAAGCCGGGCGGTGGTGGCGCACGCCTTTAATCCCAGCACTCAGGAGGCAGAGGCAGGTGCGTCTCTGTGAGTTCGAGGCCAGCCTGGACTACCAAGTGAGTCCAAGGAAAGGCGCAAAGCTACACAGAGAAACCCTGTCTTGAAAAACCAAAAAAAAAAAGGCTTATTCAACAAATGATGCTACCGTATCTTTCATCCTATACAAAATCAACCAGGGCTAGGCAAGGTGGTGCATGCCTTTATTCCCAGCACTTAGAAGACAAAGGCAGGGGTGTGCCTGTGAGATGAGGGCCAACTAGGTCTACAATCAATTCTAGATAAGACTACATAGTGAAAAACCCTTTCTCCCAAAATGTTTGAGAAATCAACTCAAAGTAGACCAAAGACCTTGATTTAAAACCTGAAGTTGCTCCAGGAAAACACAGGGAATGCACTTTAAGATGTTAGTGTATACAAGAACTGTCTGAACATAATTCCAACAGCACAGAAACCAGCTCGGAGAAAACTGCAGGGGCTACATGAAATTCAGTTTCTTTGCAGCAAAAAATACAGAAGGCGAAAAAATCTTTACCACCTATACTCAGACAGAAGGCTAATATCTAAGATTTACAAAGAACGGAAAAAAATTAAATACCAAAAGCAGCAAAATTTCCAATCAACAAATGGGCTAATGAAATGGGCTAAGGCAGAAACACATGGACTGCAAGTAGCTAAAAAACAAAAAAACGTTCTGGAGGGTAGTGGTGGTGTACACCTTTAATCCAGTGCTCAGGAGGCAGAGCCAGGTTGATCTCTGTGAGTTCGAGCCCAGCCTGTTCTAAAGAGTGAGTTCCAGGACAGCCCAGTGCTACACAGAGAAACACTGTCTCAAAAAAAAAAAAAAAAAAAAAAAAAACTGTTTGACTATCTCTAGCCATCAGGAAAATGTAAACTGAAACTACCTCAGGCAAAATGGCTATCAGGAAATCTGACAAATGCTGGACAGGGTGTGAGGGAAGAGAAATCCTATTCACTGCTGATGAGAGTGCAAATAAGTTTAGCCGTTATGGAAATCATGGAGGGGTTTCAAAAAATTAAACCTAGATCTACCACATGACCCAGCTATACCATTCCTGTACCAAAGGGCTCCATTTACTAGCAGAAAGACAACTGCACATCCATGTTTCCTGCTGCTATATTCATAGGAGCAAGGACATGCAGCCAGTCTAGATGTACCAAGAAACAAAACAAAAATGTGACACACACACA
>NC_051078.1:43999389-44026982 GCF_004664715.2 Peromyscus leucopus | reverse complement strand
ATACTAGGCTGACCTTAAACTTATGGCAATCCTCCTGCCTCCCAGATACTGGGATCACAGATGAGTACCGCCGTGGCTGGCCTCTGAAAAGTTTAGTAATAAGAATGTTAGGTGAGATACAGAGTTAAGATCATTGATATTAGAAGGCCTAAGACATCTCCATTGACTTACAATGTTGCTTGTCTTCAGAATCAGAAGGTTCTAGCCAAGCAAGGCCAAGCCCTCTGCAGGAATGTTACTGTGGAGATAGCTTCTCCAGAGAACTTTTGTTCACTAGGAAATCAGAAGGGGACAATCTGAGTTGCTTTGGGTAGACTGATATTAATGCCACTAAAGTCAAAATGTTGAATATGTTTGAATGATGAGCCTGGGACTGAAAATCTTCAAAACACTAGAGAGTGATCTGCTGAGCTCAACTCCCAGAACAGAGATGCAGCCTGAAACGGAGTAAAAGTAACCTTTAAGAGGGCAGGTACTGGCACTTACCTGTGAAGTCATGACTTCTAAACTTTAGAGAAGGCCTGAGCGGAATTGAGGGAGCGCTGAGACTCATGGGATCAGATACTGGGAAGAAGCCATTTCGTTCACCCTCTTAAGATGCCATTGTAATTGAGAAGGGAGCTGAGGAGTAAATGCTTGTTCAAAGACAGATTCTTGAGCTTCCCCCTGAGATGTCTGTGAATAGCTCTGATACCCACCCAGTCTAGAACTACAGTGTGCAGCAAGGGAAACGGACAGCTCAGTTGGCCCAATGATTCCCTCACAAATGTCAGGACCTGAGCCAGGATACCCAGAACCCAAGTAAAAAGCTGGGCATGGAGCTGGAGGGGTGGCCCAGTCGTTAGAGCACTTGGTCCTCTTGGAGAGGTCCTGATTTGATTCCCAGCATCCACATGGCAGCTCACGACTGTAACTCCAGTTCCAGGGGATCTCATGCCCTGTTGCGGCCTCCTCGAGCACCGTGCACACAATGGTACACATGCATACGTGCTCACAAAACGTTCAGACACATAGAATCACATGAAGGAAATCTTTGTTGTTGTTTTTTTTCCCCTTTTTTAAAAGAAAGCTGGGCATCTGTAGCATGCACTTCTGATTCCAGTGAGGGAGAGATGGGAGGTAGAGATAGGTAGATTACTGAAAGCTCAATAGGCAGGTGGCTTAGCCCACTTGGCAAAGTCCCAAGCCAATGTGAGACTCTGACTCGTACAAAAAGTGGAAGGTTCCCAAGATATGTCACCCGAGGCTGTACTCTGACCTCCGAATGCACACATGTGCACACACAAAGAACCAGTGTGAACTACTTGAGAGTGATCCCACAAACTGTATACAATACCCCCAAAGCAAAAGCATTAGGGAGTGCTATCACTCAAATGTCACACAGCCCATGCAGCAAAGGACCCAAACATTCTGCCCCCATTATCACTACTATTCCTGGGTATTTGAATGAAAATTAAAAAAAAAAAAAAAGAGGAAGAAATGAAAAAGGAAAGACATGACTGCTCCTAGATATGATGAGCACAGCCAGAGGCAGGGACATGTAGGAGAGTCCAGAGTGAACATGACCAAACTGAGCTGGTCCATGTGCAGAGAAGGGAGAGAGGAGAGGAAACTCTGACCAAGAAGAGGGGTGGCCTGGGCCAAGAGACTAGCTCAGTTGGCCCATTGATTCCCTCACAAATGTCAGGACCTGAGCCAGGATACCCAGAACCCAAGTAAAAAGCTGGGCATGGAGCTGGAGGGGTGGCCCAGTCGTTAGAGCACTTGGACCTCTTGGAGAGGTCCTGATTTGATTCCCAGCATCCACATGGCAGCTCACGACTGTAACTCCAGTTCCAGGGGATCTCATGCCCTGTTGCGGCCTCCTCGAGCACCGTGCACACAATGGTACACATGCATACGTGCTCACAAAACGTTCAGACACATAGAATCACATGAAGGAAATCTTTGTTGTTTTTTTCCCTTTTTTTAAAAGAAAGCTGGGCATCTGTAGCATGCACTTCTAATTCCAGTGACTGGATATTATATCCAGATGGCTGGATATATAGATTAGACAGAGATGTTTTTAGCACAATGAGAAGCACTTTTAAAAGAAAGCTGGACATCTGTAGCATGCACTTCTAATTCCAAATGTCTCTGATTTGCAAGCCCCTTGCCCAAGGACAGATAGTTCCTGAAATGCTGGTGGCTATTGTTTATGGGAGATAACAAGCCACATGTTTTCAGTCCCCTAAACAAGTTTGTTTGACCCGTCTGCACCGGATGAGCTTGATCACATGTGGTGAGAAGCACATAGGCAAGAAATATGTCAGGATGTACACTTGCCTCTGATTGGACCTAATGGAAAGTGCAATGAATTACGGATTTTCCTTCTTAAGCCCTTGCCCTACTTGATTCTTGGCCATTTCCTGGGAACCTGGGTATGGACTTGCCCAGAGCTTATCTACCTGGCCAGTATTTAATTAAAGCTTGCTTCAAATTTGGCTTTAAACTGTGGTAGTGAGCTTATTCTTCATTGGTGGGATTAACACAAGAACCTTTTTGAAGTTTAAAAAGAGATAAAAGTTTTAGATATGTTAACATTACCATTGTATGTAATTGTTACTAAAATCCACATTGTAGAAAAGGCAGTAGACTCATCATGCCTTTGAGTTATAGGAGAAACTCAGGGACCCCAAAATGATTCTGGGTTAAAAGTATTAACACTAGCCGGGCGGTGGTAGCACACGCCTTTAATCCCAGCACTCGGGAGGCAGAGCCAGGCAGATCTCTGTGAGTTCGAGGCCAGCCTGGTCTACAGAGTGAGTTCCAGGAAAGGCGCAAAGCTACACAGAGAAACCCTGTCTCAAAAAACCAAAAAAAAAAAAAAAAAGAAAAAAGAAAAAAAAGTATTAACACTCGTTCCAGATGGCTGGATATATAGATTAGACAGAGATGTTTTTAGCACGAGATGCACTTTTAAATCTATACTTCTAAGACAACCAAAGAAAATTTAAAATCTTGGGCTTGTGACTATGATAATAGTAGCCAGTGCTTACCAAAGTTAGATCAACAACTCATCAGAGCTTCATTGATTAATGTTAAAACTCTAAAACATTTAAGTTTTAATATAACAATAGCATAGAGAGGGAAGAAAATCTGAAACGTGGTTTTATTTTTTACATTTCTTACCTGGAATTCAGAGGTCCACCTGCCACTGCCTCTGAGTGCTGGGATTAAAGGCATGCACTACCACGGCAGGCTAAATCACTTTCTTACAACTTAAAGTATAAACTTTAAGCTTTTTTTCCCATCCAACCATTTACCATGAGACACAGGCAGCTGGTTACTGAGAGTGCTCATTGCAAAGCAAGTTCCTTTAAATAAAGGAAGAGTAAAAAGTTGCTTTGAAACCTGTTTTGTGAGTTTATTTCTTTTCATGAGTCTGTCTGTTAGCAAGGCAAACTGTCCTTCTCCGCTGGAGACTTGGTAACAACTCTAGGAGAGTGAGGCTTGAGGGAGGAGCTGGTTGCTTGCTACTTCTAGTACAGTCAGTCAATATCATCAGAGATCTGAGGAGAATAAATTATAGCAGAGGTATAATTAAAATGTATCAATTAAAAATTGACAGAAACTTCCCCATTATGTAGGTTGCTCTAGGCTCCTGCTGTCTCCATGGCTAGGCAGTGGAGTGTTGGGTCTTCAGCCCTCATATGGGACAGCGTTTAATCTTCAGCCACCACACATCAGCAGGCCTTCCATGGTCAGACCCAGGTCTGAGAGATTTTCCTGTAGAGAGGAATGTGGGGGACTGACCTTTGACAAGGCTGAGTAGGACAATCACCCTGAAAGTGTCTCTATAATGGCAAGCTTTTTATTTAATATTTTAAACCATATTCTGCAGCTCTCTGAAGAGTTTGAGGACCACTATCTATTAAGTATACCTGAGTTTAGGCTTAACCTTGAAAACACATACAGAAAATCAAGCTTGCTACTAAATGAATTACATAATAGTTTATAAGTTTGTAGCTTTCATAAGATTACAGATTTACAGATTTATCTCTGTAAGTTTGAGCCTTAAAATTTTGAGTTGAAGATTTAAACCATAAATACAGCCCACACAGAGACTGGGGACTTTCCTGGTCCTTTTATAGTATACCATTATAGAATATCATAGTTTCCTACATGACTTAGTTTATCCAAATAGCTAAAGCTTAACAAAGTGAACAAAGACAAAGAAGCTAGGCAAACATTACTGTGAACCTGAGTAGACCCTAGGAATGTATAAATCTTATTTATCAAATATATCTTATTTATCAAACATGCTGTTACTTATATAACTATTGCAGAAGTCTGTTGTTGAACAGTTAGCAAAGACATAAGTAGTTAGGTGTAAATCTCTAAGCCAATTTTTGTTATTCTGAGTAGATCTTTATAGCTTTAAAATTTTATCATCATACGAAAATCCATACTAGTCCAAAATATTTTAGAGACCTGTTCTTTCCTTAGTCTGAAGGGAGAGACAATGATAAGCAGGGCTCAGTAAGACTAAGAAGTTTTGTAATTGTTACTTTATACCATGTTATCATCTTAAGATGGTGACGTCACATGGCATGCACTTTTTTGTAGAGGGCAGAAAGGCCTTGTACTCATAGAGAAGCACTAAGAGAACCAAGAATGTTAATCATGCAGAAGTGTCTTCTCAATGGAGGAGATAAAAATCAAATGCCTGCATTCCATTCAGAAAGCTGAGTTGAGGTTGTTAACGACCTTGTGACCTTTTTACTATCTGAAGGGACAGCCCCCACCCTAATCCTGGAGAATGATTATTCCCTGTGACTCTTCCCTCCCTAGACCATTATCCATCCTTCGGGGAGATGTCACACACTCTTTGTGGCATCTCTATCTAGAGACCACACTAGATTCTAGGTCTTTTAACTATGGAACCCACCCTCATGGTCATGTGTTTCTGTGTAGTCACATCTTAAGCTTTATTGTACACCTGGAATTGGAATTATGGAGATTTTGTTGCCTGGAGACCCTTTTCCAAATTATATTGTGTTTAAATATGACTACAATAAACTGCCCGGTGTTAGGCTCCCTGAAATCTGATCCAAGTTTTGATGAAGGCAATCTGCACAGGGTTTTCATTCTTATCTCTTGGAGAGTTCACTTCCCTGTCTGACACCTGCAGGGATCCCCTCACGCTTTAACCCTAGTGAAGATGGCTGACAGTCACATGGTTGCTTCCATATTGATGACGTCATCAGCCAAGATGCAGGAGAACCACATGGTTGCTATTTAAAAACGTGCATTTTCCTAAACAAGAGTAGAATCTAAGTTACATACACAGGATATTCTAGACAAGAGATGAATCACATATATAATCATGTATAGATATTTATTTATTTATTGGTTTTTCGAGAGAGGGTTTCTCTGTAGCTTTAGAGCTTGTCCTGGACTAGCTCTATAGACCAGGCTGGCCTCGAACTCACAGAGATCCACCTGCTTCTGCCTCCCGAGTGCTGGGATTACTGGCATGTGCCACCACCAGATTTTTAATTATAAGCCTTTTGTTATAAGTTTAAATCCAAATTTTGTGACAGATTTTATAGATTTTTAAATCATACCCCAAAGAACTTACAAATCCTAAGATAGAGTTTACAGCATAGTCTTAAGAGATCTTTTGATGTTGGGCTGTGGTTGTGCCCGCCTTTAATTCCAGCACTCAGGAGGTAGAGGCAGTCGGATCTCTGTGAGGCTAACCTGGTCTACAAAGTGGGTAATAGGACAGCCAGAGAAACCCTGTCTCAAACAAACAAACAGAGGAGGAAGTAGAACCTTAGAGATAAGAGACTTTTGGAAATATAGAGCAGAGCAAGTTTAGATATAATAGATTTGAGATCATTTGTTTGTGCAGTGGCAGGTGTTACGCTTTGTGAGAATTCAGAAATCAAGTGTGCCAGTTTTTGGCCATTGACCTATTCAGAGGCCAAGCTGTAGTAATAAAACCTGTGTGGAGGAAGTAAGTGGAGGGAATTTCTATAAGCTCCAAGAGGGAGCTGAGAGCAGAAGCTGGGGCGGTGGGGAGAGTGGGGGCAGTTGAATGGGTGCCAGGAGGGATTAAGGAACAGACAGAGTAGGCAGCTCCCAGGGGTTGGAGGAAACTTTAGGAGGGAGCTGAGAACAATAGCTTCAAGGCTGCAGTTTCTAGAAGGAAGAGATAAGGAAACTCACAATGTATAGACCCAGGAAGGCTCACAAGAGAGAAAGATCAGGTAGATGGGAGAGAGGAAGGAAAAGGGTCCCAGGCTTCTGAAGGCTGGACTGCAGCTCCTGGGGAAGAAGAGATGAAGTGGATAAAGTGTCGTTGAGACAAGAATTTCCAAGGGGCATCCCCAAGTAGAGTGGGGATCTCATCAAATTGAAGAATGTTCCAAATCATAGAGGAAAGGCCTTGTCCTTGTTATTGGAGCCCAGTGCGGGCAAGAGGAGCTTCCTGGCACACTGGTGTGGCTTTCGTAGTAACAGTAAACAAAGGCAGGTAGGGGTGACACTTATCCAGAAGAGGAGAGGGAGAGAGCAGGAGAAAAGGAAGATGTTCACGTGGGTGCAGCAAGCCAGAAGAGAAACGTGTACAGAGTGTAGAGGTGCCCATGTGGAGGGCATAGCAGGCCAGAGTCCAGAGAGACACTTACGAGTAGACTAGAGACAAATGGTTAGAAAACAGGTGGAAGGATGTAATCAGAGGCTTTTCTCTGTCCCACCCAGTCCCACAGCCACTTTTAAATAATCACCCAGAGGCTTATATTAATTATAAATGCTGGGCCGATGGCTCAGGCTTATTACTAGCTAGCTCTTACATTTAAATTAACCTATTTCTATTAATCTATGTATCGCCACATGGCCCATGACTTACCAGTTCTTTCACATCTTGCTTTTTAGGTGGCTGGAAGCATCTGCCCTGACTCCACCCTTCTTCATTTCTGTCTTCAGTTTGAATGTACCGCCTAAACTTATTCTGCCTTGCCATTGGCCAAACAGCTTTATTTATCAACCAATGAGAGCAACACATATTTACAGTACACAGAAAGACATCCCACAGCAGAAGGAAGCAGTAGCTGAAGAATCAGGCTCTAGAATTTGGAATCCAATCTTATGGGTGGCAGAAGCCAGCAGAAACAAATGATTCATATATACCCTAGGAGAGTCAGATCCGCAGCTTGGTTCAGAGTGGCTGAGCTCCTTGGAAGGAACTCATGTATGACATTCCCCTAGGTTTCAGCACCAGAAGAATGAGAAAAAGAGGAAGGAGGAGGAGGAGAAGAAGAAGAAATATAAAAGGAAGGACATGGCTGCTCCTAGGTATGTTGGAGGAGAAGTTTATTATAGATATGTGGGACAGCATAGTCAGAGGCAGGGATATCTGGGAGAGTCCAGAGTGGACATGGCTAGACTGAGCTAGGCCTTTCGAGGACAGGGGAAAGGAGCTGCTGACCTCACGGGTGGCCTGAGCCAAAAGGGCAAAAGGTAGACAAAAGGGCCAAGTAACCACAATGGCTGGATTATATAGTGAAGGGCAGCTGGGGGAAAGGCAGTTTAGGGTAGGGGCGGGTATGCCAGCCATACCCTGCAACAGGTAGGCACTAAGGGATTCTGGGAGAACTTGGTGGCTAGCATCTGCTTTTGATATGCTAATGGGCACCTCAGCCATTTGTCCAGGGTTTGGGACCTAACAGTATTCACACGAGTAGGTATTACAAGACTCCTGTGTGCCAAACACGTCATCATTCATCCATCTACAAATATTAAATACTTAATTAAATGTGAATCTCCATCCTCTGCTGTGGGACTACAGCTCTGGTTTCACTCATGAAAAAATAAATGAGTGTCTATCTCACAGGATTCGTGTTCAAACATTACAAAATATTTACCTGTGGGATGGCCAGTAAAGGTAATTGCCACCCAGCCCAACAACCTGAGTTCAGTCCCCAGGACACACTTGGTAGAAAGAGAGAACAAACATCCTGCAAGTCGTCCTCTAACCTCCACATATGTTCTGTGGCACATCCACACATAATATATATAACAAAAATTTTGCCGGGCGGTGGTGGTACACACGCCTTTAATCCCAGCACTTGGGAGGCAGAGGTAGGTGGATCTTTGTGAGTTCGAGGCCAGCCTGGTCTACAGTGCGAGATCCAGGAAAGGCCAAAGCTACACCGAGAAACCCTGTCTTGAAAAAAACAAAACAAAAATTTAAGTATATCTAGCCATATGGTGAGAATTACTAAGAAAGCAGAGTTAAAAGTTTTGGGCCAGGTGTGGTGGCAGACATCCTTAATCCCAGTACTCAGGAGGCAGAGGCAAGTAGATCTCTGTAAGTTCAAGACCAGCCTGGTCTCTAGAGTGAGTTCCAGGACTACAGAGCGAGACCTTGTCACCTTCCTACCCCAAAAGAAGACTTTCAGAGTGGGGATGGGGAGGCCATAGAAGGAGGGGCTTTGTTTCATTTGGAGTAAACATCCTCCTCAATTATAACAAAATCAGAGAAAATTTCATAGCTTGAGCAGAAAGAAATAGGAAAGCAGTTATGATATGTAGGGGGAAATCCAGAAAACACAGATGTCCTGAGACAGAAATGAATGTGTTGTATTCAGGAGACATCAATAGGTTGGGATGTACCTGAGAGGGTACAATGACTGCCTGGCATACATATGGCATGGGGGTGGGGTGGGAGTAGAAACAGAAACGGGCACAATCCTGTGTCTAGAATGAAGAGAAAGAGCCCCTGAAAGGATCTGAGTAGCAGCCCACTCTAAGTTTGGTTTCAGTGGGATTGTGGGGAGATCAAGGACAGACCACCCCCAAGACAGTTCCTCATAAATCCGGGTGAGAGGTATGGCGGCCCAGCACTGGGCGTCAAACCGGAAACAGTAAGAAGGTGCTGGGCTCTGGACATGTCTGTTTGGAAGCAGAGGTAAAAGGCAGGATTTGCTCATGGAAATGTGGGAAAGGAGACAAAAGGACCAACTGGAAGAATGGATCTCTGTCATGGAGATGGATATGGGAGTTCATGAGAGCCAACGGGACAGCCATGTTCAGTAGTAGTCTTGCAGCAGAGGTACTGTTTTGAGTCATACTTCATGAATGATAAGTTGAGGCTTTACTCTCAGACTCCACATCCATGAAACAGATAATAACCTCCTGAGTTTAGAATTGGAGTGTAGAGCACTAACAGAACACTTGCTTTTGGGGGCTTCTTTCCCAGTGCCCCCCAAAAACAATGATAAACACTCAGAGTTTACCAATGCCTTGATATCAGAGAAGACAAAGAGTTTAACACAGGATAAAACACCTGCATCTGTGAAGCCAGGGGACATTTGAGGAGCCATAGTTTACAGAGCAGAAGCATCTTCCAAAGTTTGGAGGTGTACATTGAGTCAATACAGGACATGATGTAAGGGGACATAATAATGGACTGAAATGGGAAGGATCAATAGTCAAGGGCAAAATTTCTGGAATGGGGATGAGAAAGGAAATAAAGGGGCTAGAGAGATGGCCTGGGGGTAGAGCAGTTGCTATCAAGCCTGAGAACGTGAGTTCAACTCCCCCAGAACCCACACAAAGCTGCGAGATGAGAGATGAGAAAGGCGAACTTCCAGAAGTTCCCAGTGCAGCTAGTCCTTCCTCCATCCGCAGTGGTGAACAAGTGACCTTTTCTCAAACAAGCTGGAAGGTGAGACCCAACACCAAGGTTGTCTTCTGACATCTACCACGTGTCATGACGTGCCCATGCTTGCATTCACACACAGACACAAATGCATGTGCACGCACCAAGGGAAAAGCAAAAAGAACTACGGCGGTGGGGGCGGGACATCCGGAATGACCAGCGGTGTTTCTGTTTGACAGCTGAGTCTCTTGGTGATGGACTCTTAACTGGGCTTTTCTCCCATGAGCACATGCATGGATCATGGTCTGAGATGTCCCTGCCCCCAGTGTCTTTAGAAGCTGCTCTGCCCTATGTACTCATTAGGTTTCTATCAACCTTGACCACTGAGTTCTTGCCTCCAGGCTTTAAGCTTCTTGTTCTTTTTAACTAGGAAGACTCCATTCTCCCAGAAACCTGCCCTGATCTACACTCACCAGACAGATCGAGCCTCTTTGTTTCCACAGCAGCCATTGAATAATACTTAAATAGCACACAAACCACCAACTCACGAAGCTTTCCACCTGTCCTCCTCTCAGAGTCCGTCAGCTATGTAACTACCTCATATTTGCTTGACGTTGCCAACCCTAAGTGAATTTTCCATAATTACCCACTTGAAACAAATGAATGAACTCATCTGGAAGTTCTTCTGTCAATGGTGCTTTTACTTACATTTTAGTTTGGATTCTGGTTCTACTCCTAGTGGAATAATTCATTAATTAAAAAAAAAAAAGATCTAGGTAGCTCCAGCTGGCCTCAAACTTGAAATCCTTCAGCTTCAGTCCTCAAGTGTTCTAGATTATAGGTTTACACCACTGTGCTGGATGTTATTTATTTAATTTAGAGTTTAATCATAGGAGGCTGGAGAGACAGCTTAGTGGTTAAGAGCACTGGCTGCTCTCTCAGAGGACACAGGTTCAACTCCCAGTACTCACACAGTGGCTCATGGCTGCTTAACTCCAGTTCCAGGGAATCTGATGCCTTGTTCTGAGGGACCAGGCATATGACAAACAGACATACTTGCAGACAAAACATTCATACAATATAAATGAAGATATTTAGTTTTTTAAAAAGAATTTAACTGCATACTACATGCTTTAAGCTGCCTTTGGTTGAGTTTTTGCTAGGACACAGGCGTTCTATAATCACCTTGCTTCTTGGTAGCTGGCATTGCAAACCTGTGCCACCAGGCCCAGCTCCTCTGGCTTATCTTCAAAACTATGTCAAATATGGGGACTGGAGAGGGGGCTCAGCAGTTAAGGACACAAGGCATACTGTTTTTCCAGAGGACCTGAGTTCATTTCCTGGCACCCACATGGTGTAACACCCACAACCACCTGTAACTCCAGCTCTAGGGGACTCAACACTCTCTTCTTGCCTCTGCGGACATTACAGTGACGTGCACACATCCACATAGTACACCCACATATACATGTAATTAAAAATAAAATCTTACCAAAAATCCTAATAAAGAAGCCAGAGCTGGGTGGTGGTGGTACACACCTTTAATCCCAGCACTCAGGAGGCAGAGGCAGGCAGATCTCTCTGAGTTTGAGGCCAGCCTGGTCTACAGACTGAGTTCCAGTACAACAGGACAGCCAAAGCCATATAGAGAAACCCTGTCTCAGAAAAAAAAAAAAAAAAAGCCAGACCTGGTGACACAGGCCCATATCCCAAAAACTTGGGAGGACTGATCCCTGAGGATTACAAGGCTTGCCTAGGCTAGGCTACAAGTGAATTAAGGCTAGCCTGGAATCTCAATCTTTAAATTAAAAGTTTTATTTTAAAAAGCAATAAAGAAGCTGGACAGTGGTGGCACACACTTGGGAGGCAGAGGCAGAGGGATCTCTGTGCTCAAGACCAGCCTGGTCTACAGAGTAAGTTCTAGGACAGCCAGAGCTACAGAGAGAATCCCTGTTTCCAGAAAAACAAACAACAAAACAAAACAAAACAAACAAAAACAAAGAAAGAAGAGAAAGAGATGGGACTGGAAAGATAACTAACCAGGTAAGAGCACTAGCTACTCTTGCAGAGAACCCAGGTTCAATTCCCAGTATCCACATGACAGCTCACAACTGTAAGTAAACTCCAGTTCCAGGAGATATGGGTCCCTCTTTTGGCCTCTAGGACATCATGCACACATGGAGTGCACTTACATACAGGCAAAACATTAATACACATAAAGATAAAATCTTAAAAAAAATCCAAGTGTGGTGGAGCAGGCCTTTAAACCCAATATTCAGGAGGCAGAGGCTAGTATATACCTTTGAGTTCAAGGCCAGCTTGGTCTACACTGTTGTTTAACTAAATCTCAATTGTTCGATTTTACCAAAAAGACTTGGGAACCAGACGCTGGAGTGAATATCTGCTAGCTCAAAGGCAGAGTGGGCACCCAGATGACCCTCCTCTGCTGATGTCCCAGAAAAAAAGGCCTTTCTCTTACGCCATCTCTAACAAAAAACGCTTCAAACTGAATGTTCCTCCCTTCTACTTCCTGTGAGTCTACGTGTCCTCCTGACTCTCTCTTATTCTCTATGTGTTTTTTTTTTTCCCTGTAAACTGGTTGCTTGCTCTGCCTCTTGACCTATGGGTTGACTTTATTTAATCCTGTTTACAATATTCAAGCAGAAAGCTCTTGGATTAAAGGTGTGTACTAGAGCTGAGCCACATCACAACTAGAAACAGGGGTTTCTAGTAAATAATACAATCTTGGGGTTTTCTTCAACACTACATAGTGAGTTCAAGGCTATCCAGGGCAACACAATGAGACACTGTCTCAAAAAAAAAAATTCCTGGGTTGAATCCCTAGTGCACCCCCATCAAAAAAGAAAAAAGAGGCAAAATGCACCCCTTTGGAATCTGCATAATAGGTATACAAGCATTGCTTTTACAATTTATCTATAAAAGAAATTATAGCAAAACAAGAAGAAGAAGAACGGAAGAATAGGGACTTAGCAGGTGCTCTGCACTCTGCTGAATTCCTGCAAGCAAAGAGGTACAAAGATGTATGTAACTGCCCACAGCAGGTCTCAGCAGCTGTCTCTGGCCTCATCCCTTCCACGTTCTTGGCTAAATAAATCTGAAGTTCATACCCACTGTGTAGTGTTCTGTTTGGGCCATTTCAAAGTGAGTAGCGGATATTATGACCACGTGAAGGTATTTATTTTATGATAATGGAGACCTCTCTGTCCTGGATAGGGCCTGTAACTGGGAGGGCCTATACCCGCTTGTCATCATCATGTGTAAACTTGCAAAACATTCTCAACAGGAAATAGATCAAAAGAGATTGCAGCTGTAGGACGAGGAAAGGAAACAGTACACGCTGTACACAGTTTGCCAACCGGGAAAACAAGCGCATCAGCCGGTCCTCTCCTCCGGCCGGTCCTCTCCCACAGCTCAACTCTTGTATGTGCCCCGCCCCAGCTCACGTCTGCTGTGTTGTCTTGATCAGTCCAGAGTCGCTGGAACAGTCTTTTCTGCCAATTGAAGAATTGAAGGACAGGAAAGGAACGTTCCTGAAACCTTGGGAATCCCAGCAGAGCTGTTACAGAATACCTGAGAAATCGGGGGCCT
The DNA here is from genome assembly GCF_004664715.2 of Peromyscus leucopus. Taxonomy (NCBI): domain Eukaryota; kingdom Metazoa; phylum Chordata; class Mammalia; order Rodentia; family Cricetidae; genus Peromyscus; species Peromyscus leucopus. Next base: position 44,013,721 of record NC_051078.1, on the reverse strand, counting down.
TCCTCGGGGTTCTTAGTTTTGTTAGTAAAATCATTTAAGAATGGACACCAAAAGAAGCTGGGGGGAAGTTTATTAGGTTTAAAAGGAAAACTCCAGGTGAACCCCAAGCTTGAAAGGAGAAGGAGAATGGAGAAGAGAAGGAACAAACTCCATGTTGCCTGAGGTAAGGCCTTGTGGAGGTCAGTCACACAGTGGCATGGAGCCACATGCCCTGGAGGGGAGCTTTGCAAAAGATAAGGACTCCCAAAGCATTAGTTATGGCGTCTACAAACATCCTCTGGTCAGCATCTGAAAAAAAAAAATAGAAGAAATAGGCCTCAGAAAGGCAGGCTGGCTTGGGGGCACCGCTAGGCAGCTCAGCTAGTGGAGACATGTTAGGGGTGGGACTTCTGGACAGGAAAAGCAAAATATCTTAAGATGAACCCGTCTTCCTGGTGGTGGTCCGCTAGCCAAGTCCTCACCTACCCCAGTGGGGACGCGGGCATGTCTCCACCTAGAGGTAGGCTCTATCCTCTACAGTGTGTCTGCACTGTAGCAAATGTTTCTACCAGAATGCAGGGCTAGTGTCCTAATTCTCAATGTATTTTATAAGTACTTTTGAGCAGAGGCTGAAAAGCCAGTGTGAAATGCATTATTATCCTAGGACAGGATCCTAGAAACTTTACTCAGGAGAAAAATTGAAAAGGTATGGAAATAACCAAAATTGTTTTGACTTTTTAAAAAACAATACAGTGGTTGGGGATGTAGCTCGGTTGGCAGGGTGCTTGTGTAGCACACAGGCACAAGGCCCTGGGTTTGAACCCTAGAACTACATACATCAGGTGTGGTGAGTAGAGACAGGAGTATCAGGTTATCTTTGGCTACATGGCAAGTTTGAGGCCAGTCTGGGTTACTTGAGACTCTGTCTTTACAAACGAACTAAAACAATGGAGTTGATGGTGGCAAAAGCCTGTGATCAAGGGGACTGATGTCATGGCTCCTCCTCCCCCTTTCCACCCCCCTCCCCCCTCCACTCCGGTGTGGAGGAAGTGTCCACGTCTTTCCTGGAACAGTTCCTGGCAGACAGCGCAGCCTCCTTTGTATGTCTCTTTAACCGCAGCACAGGCCAGGCAGCGGCCATCATAGCCCACTTGGGTCCCTAGCCCATGCGTACTACTTTCAGGGATTGTAACATATTCTCTAGTCCCTCAGCCAGTTGGGGGGCATTCCTGGACTTGTGTGTGTCTGCGTATGGTGTGTGTGAGCTCAGATGTGACCCAAGACAAACGTTCAAGTGATTGGTTGCAGTTTTGTCGTGAGGAAGGACTATGACAAATAATTTCAGGCTAAAAATGTCATTGAAGAGTATTTCGGATGCAAGAAATGAACCACAAAAATTTTCCCACTTTTGAAGAGAAAAGAAGAAATATATATTCAAGCCTTTTTTCCCCCCCAGACAGGGTTTCTCTGTGTAGTTTTGGTGCCTGTCCTGGTTCTCGATCTGTAGACCAGGCTGGCATCGAACTCACAGAGATCCACCTGGCTCTGCCTCCTGAGTGCTGAGATTAAAGGTGTGAGCCACCACTGCCCGGTATATTCAAGCCCTTTGATCATATTTTAATTATGTTATTTGGGCTGGTTGATAGCTCAGCAGGTAAAGGTGTCTATAGTTTTTTGATTTGTAGGATCAACAAAGTGGAAGGAAAGAACTGATCCCTTCAAGTTGTCCTGGCTTCTACACCCATGCCATGCCATGTGCCCAACCCCCGTCCCCAACACACAGTTTTTTGAGACACAGATTTACTGTGCCTCTCCAGTTGGTTTAGATTTTGCTATGTGGACCAGGCTGACCTTGAACTCACAAAGACTCACCTGCCTCTCAGCCTTCTGAGTGCTGGAATTAAAGGAGTGTGCTACTATGATTGAAGTAACTTTTACATATTCACTGCAGCTCCTTGTTCACAGCAGGCATAAGGTGGAAGGAACTCAAATATCTAAGATTAAAAAAAAAATGTAGCCGGGCGGTGGTGGCGCACGCCTTTAATCCCAGCACTCGGGAGGCAAAGGCAGGTGGATCTCTGTGAGTTCGAGGCCAGCCTGGGCTACCAAGTGAGTCCCAGGAAAGGCGCAAAGCTACACAGAGAAACCCTGTCTGGGAAAACCAAAAAAAAAAAAAAAAAAAAAAAAAAAAAAGAACAGGATAGAGCAGCAGCTGGGTATGGTGGCTCCCACCTGTAATCCTGGCATTTGAGAGACTAAAGCAGGATTGCCACAACTCAAGACCACAGAAATCTCCCCAAACAACAACAAAAATAAAATAACAAAGGCCCCACACTAGTTAATCGGCTTGAATTTGTTTCATCAAACCAAGCCCTGCTGTTTTTCCAACAATAACAACAACACGGGAGATTCCCCAGACGGGGGAGGAACAGAACCCCACGGGTGCTTCCGCAGCGCTCCGCCCATGCCATGTGCTTCCCACCCCCGCTTCCGGCCCGGCCCCCGCCCGCCCGAGGCTCCGGCCCCGCCCGCCGAGGCTCCGGCCCCGCCTCCTGCACGAGCTTCCGCCCTGTTTCCCCCCCATTGTCACCGCCCACCTCCGAGTTTCCACCAATTGCCGCCTTGGCCCCGCCCCCCGCCCCCGCGCCTTCGTCTATCCGGGTTCATTTCTCTCGCGCTGTCTTGCAAGCATGGAGCTCCACGGCGAACGTGTGTCCCGTCCCACAGCTTCGTCGTCTTCTGGAGACTGCTCGCAGGTCACGGTGTCCAGGGAGCTGCTGACCGCGGGGAGCGAGGGTTCCGGAGGTGAGCGGCGGCGGAGACAGGGCTGGGCTGGTGGGGCCGGGACGCTGCGGGGGGACCGGGGACGAGCAGAGCCCGGGATGCTGCGGGTGACCGGGGACGCTGCGGGGAGACCGGCGACGCTGCGGGGGGACCGGGGACGCTGCGGGGAGACCGGGGACGCTGCGGGGGGACCGGCGACTGTGCGGGGAGACCGGCGACGCTGCGGGGAGACCGGGGACTGTGCGGGGGGACCGGCGACGCTGCGGGGGGACCGGGGGCGCTGCGGGGGGACCGGCGACGCTGCGGGGGGACCGGGGGCTAGCAGAGCCCGGGACGCTGCGGGGGACCGGGGACGCTGCGGGGGACGGGGGACGGACCGGGGACTAGCAGAGCCTGGGACGCTGCGGGGGCGGGGGGACGACCGAGGACTAGCAGAACCCAGGATGCTGCGGGGGGGACCGGGGACGCTGCCGGGGGCGGACCGGGGTCTAGCAGAGCCTGGGACGCGGCGGGGCGGGGGTGAGGGTGGGGCGGGGCGGGATGCTGAAGAGCCCGGGAAGCTGCGGGAGACCGGGGATGCTCCAGGGTCGGGCATTTCGGTGGTGGTGGGGAATGCCGCGAAGCTCAGACGCGGGGGTCGAGGATACGACTATGCCCGAGGCCGGGCAGTTCTTAACTCTACAGGGAGGACCGGGACTGGCCTGCCCGGAATGGTGGGTAACAAATGAATACCATTTTTAATAATTTTTGTTTTAGGCACTCACTACCTTAGTGTCACCTTGGTGGAGGGAGACTTGTGTGCGGAAATCCACTCAGCATTTCAGATAGTGTGGTGCAGAAGAGAAAAGCATGGGAGAAAGAGGCAGGCGGATCTCTTTTGAGTTCGAGGCCAGGACAGCCAGTTATAATACAGCGACACCCTGTCTCGAAAATAAAGAAAATTTGTAGGATGAAATCCTTACTCAGTGGGGCTTTTATGAAAGTTGCTTTCTATAGACCTCTGTTTCCACATTTTGATTCAAACAGGTGAGACTGCCCATAGAATTTGAATGAATAGAATGCATTAAAGTTCTTGTGCCTGCTTATTATCGTGGAAATGACTTAAGAATCCAGTGTGTCTGAAGGAGTTACAGTACCGATTGCCAAAGCTTGTGTAGTGGCAGTGTCAGAAATTAATAAACTCAAGCCTCACTGCATCCCTGACGCCTGTGGAGGTATCCTGATGACCCCGTTTCTATGATGAAACTGGCATGGTGTTACACAGATAACTATAGGCACTGGCAGGAAAGCAGCAAAGCTGGATATTGGCTCCAAGTTCTGGCTTTCCTCTGAACTTGACACTAATCAAACCACTAGGCTTTCAGGAGAATTCGGAGGCTCTTGAGTCATCTCTACATTGGGAGTGACAGGCTTTTTGATTTAGAAAGTAAAGAGATTTTCTGTGTGTGAAAAGAAGAGTGAGCAAAGGCTTGAGTGGTCAGTGTACTGTCCCAAAGCTCTCATGGGCTGGGCAGTTGGTTTGTTTGGAGTGGTAAGCTGGACAGGTGCGAGCATGCACAAAATTCTCCAAGGGTGTTTTTGTTTAGATTGACGCTTTCTCGCAGACAAGTATGTTCTGTAAAAGAAGAAACGTGCTCAGTGTGGTTCAGTTTGCCCAGTTCTGCATAGCTTGTAACTTTTGGTTCTATTTTATGATCACAGGTATGTAGAGGGGAGGCTGTTCTTTCATGTGGGTAGTGGGTGAAACTAAGGTCTTCAGGTTTGGGAGGCAAGCCCCTGTGTCCATTGAGCCCTCTTTGTTGGCCCAATTTCTGATTTCTTTCTTTCTTTTTTTTTTTGGAGACAGGATTTCTCCATGTAGTCCTGGCTGTCCGGGAACTTGTTCTGTAAATCAGGCTTTGAACTCAGAAATCGCCTGCCTCTGCCTATTAGAGGCACGTGCCATCACCTCCTGCCATTTCTAACTTTAACTAAATTCTGTGAAGATTATCATTGCAGGTCCACGTTCTGTTAACTTCATTATTTAAACTATTTATTTAATGCCTGGTGCCCGAAGAAGTCCCACGGTGTCTGATCCTTTGGAACTGGAGTTACAGACCAATATGAACCACCATGTGGGTGCTGGGAATCAAACCCTGATGTTTGCAAGAGCAGCTGCTGAGACATTTTACTGTGGTCCTGACTGAAGACAGTCACAGGAGCTGTTGCTGATGTCCCCTCTCACTGTTCTACAGGGCTGAGGGTCATCCCAGCACTGAGTTGCAGTGTATTTATAATGTAAATTGTATTTTCAGGTATCTGGGACCAATTGCTCATCAGCTCTAAGCCTCATTCCAAGAAGACTTCTGCTCTTCAAACAGTTAGGATTCAGAGGAGCCCTTGTAAGTACTGCCTTTCCACTCTAGAGGGCGCTCCCCCAATTTCGGTTAATTAGTCCTTTATTTGATGGAATAGTCTGTCTTCATGGCTCATATCAAACCGTAGAGTCAAATACAGCAAGTCTAATATTGTGTAAGTCACTGTCTAAGGAATAGAATTTTTCATCTTGATCCCCTGCCTGCACTTTATTCAGAATACATTTTTTTTTTTAACTGAAAAAGTGTCTGACTTAGTGAGATGTCACACATCTGCAGTTGGAAGGCTGAGGCCAGAGAACTGCAACATGTTGGAAATCAGCTTGGGCAGTTATCAAGACTTCACTTGTTGAAAAAAGGACTTACTGTTCACGTTTTGGAATATTAAATACAGTTATGGAAACACCACTATTGGTTAATTGTTGTTGTGACAGTCTGTGTAGCAAAGAAGTGTCCTCAGAATTGAAGCATTCCCTCCTAAATTAAAACATTTCCTTAAATAGTGTAAGGAGACTTTTAAGATAACAGAGGAAGCTGGGCAGTGGTGGTGCACGCCTTTAATCTCAGCACTTGGGAGGTAGAGGCAGGCAGGTCTCTTGAGTTTAAGGGCAGCCTGAACTGCACATCAAGTTCCAAGCCAACCAGTGCTACTCAAAGAAACCCTGTCTTGAAAACAAAACAGAAAAAAAAAAAAGCATATAGACAGTCCCAAGACCCCTTCCCTAAGGATTACATTCGCAGTAATAGTTAGTGAAGCCTAGCTGCTTGTGACTCCTGCAGAGAGCTGCAGGGAGGCAACTTTTACGAGTTGTCACTCTTGTTGTTCTGAGTAATGAGTAAGCCCAATAAACTCACTGGCTCACTACGTTGCTCTTTAGGGGAAATCTTTGCTTTAGTCTGTCGTTAGAGCCCTGTCTAGGGTGAACACATGTTCATGTCTTCTAAAGGCTTCAGTTCACTTACCAGGCTAAACTAGAACTCACTATGTAGCTCAGGCTGGCCTTGAACTCATTGTGACCCTGCTGCCTCAGCCTCTTGAGTTGTGGGATTGCAAGCATCAGTTGTACCCCTCACAGCTTTACATGGTGAATCTCGTTAATAATACAAACTAACAGAACCAGCCCCTTCATTAATCACACTATAATATTGCTGAATTGCACGCTCATGAATGTGCTCCTCATTGAGACTGTCGAAATAGCTTTCGTAAAGTCATCAGTGTCTGTGTAATGGGCCCTTCCCCTTTATTTTCAGAAGTCCAGTTAAGCTCTTTTTGTCTCCGCCTTCCCAGTGCTCGATGCAGTAATGTGCCTTGTTTTTTGGTGGTGGTGGTACAACTTGGACTTAGAACTTTCGGCAGGCTGTGCACGAACTCTGGTGCTGAGCTGTATTCCCAGCCCTTTCTGTATTTCTTTTGTTTTTCAGGACTAAGTTTCTCTGTGTAGCTTTGGCTGATCTGGAACTTCCTGTAGACCAGGCTGGTCTCAAACTCACAGAGGTCTGCCTACCTCTGCCTCTCAAATGTTGGGATTAAAGGTGTGTGCTGCCACTGTCCAGGAGAATTTTTCTGTTTTGAGACAAGGTTTCTCTTAAGGTGCTTAGGCTGGCCCCAAACTCCCTCTGTAGGCCAGGCAGGCCATGAAGTTGAGATCTTGCCATCTACCAAGTAGCTGTGATGTATGTGCTTCCACTAAAAGGCCTAGCTATTTATGTATTTATCTGTTTGTTTTAGAGGTAGGGTCTCACATAGTCTAGGTTGGTCTCAAACTTCACTGTGTAGCTGAGAGTGATCCTGACTCTGGATTTTCCCACCTCTCCCAATTCTAGGATTACAGTTACTGCTGCCACGTCTAGCTTTAGTTACTCTTTTTTTCTCTGCTCCTGGACAGTCTCCCTGTGTTTATCCCTGGCTGGTCTAGAACATTCTATAGAGATCATGCTAGCCTCTAACACACAGATGCTCCTATCTCTGCCTACACTGGTGTGTGCCACCACACCTGGCAGTTTATTTACTCTAGGAGATTGCTCAGGGTAAGATTGCTTGTTAAGAAAACATGAAGAACAGAATTCAAATTCTTAGAACCCACTTACAATGCTGTGTGACCACATGAACCTGTAAACAGCCCTGTGGTGTTGGGGGCAGAGACAGAGTCATTAAAGGACTTTGAAATTGACCTCTGAAACTTTTCAAGCCAGTCCTCCACATCTGCATTGCTCTCAGCATTCTTATCTTCCAGACTCCCCCAGAACAGGTCACCAAACTTTGAATACTTAATGGTTTTAACAGCCCAGATTTCTAAAGTTTTTCCACAATCTAAAAACGCATGGTCAGGTCTGTCACAGCAATACCCCACTATTGTGGTACCAGTTTCTGTCCTAGTTAGGGTTTCTGTTGCTGTGTTAGAACACCATGACTAACGAAACTTGGGGAGGAAAGGTTTATTTGGCTTACACTTCTGTATTACTGTTCATTGCTGAAGGATTTCAGGGCAGGAACCTGGAGGCAGGAGCTGATGCAGAGGCCATGGAGGGGTGTTGTTTACTGGCTTGCTCATCCTGCTTTCTTACAGAATCCAGGATGGCACCATCCACAAAGGGCTGCTTCCCCCCCCCCCCATACACACACACACACACACTGATTGATTGCTCACTGAGAAAATGTCCTGCAGCCGGGTCTTGCCAGAGGCATTTTCTCACTTGAGGGTCCCTCCTCTCAGATGACTAGCTGGTGTGGAGTTGACTAAACTAGCCAGGATGGTGGTGAAATTGGATGCATTAAATAGAATTCTGAATTGCAAATTGAGTGAAAGCTCAGATTGCCTAAAGGGAAAACTTGGCTCATTTTTGGGATGACAGAACCCAGTCAGAAACTGCAAGTTCATCTGGATCCAGATGCCTTCTGTCCTCACCTGCGGCCTGTCTCTCAGTTCTGCTTTCTTGGTGTTGGATTGATCTAAAGATGGCTATTCCACAGCTGTGGAGAGTTGGCTGCTTTATGAGAAGTTCCAGACCCACATTCATCACTTACTTGGTTTTTTTCTCTTTCGCTCCCAAGTTGACCTCTTCCTGGCTTGGCTAGAACACTCTGTTAGCTTATGCCACAGGGCAGATTCTGGTGGGCAAGACGACCTCAGACTACATAGGCTTGTTCAGGATGAGAGAGACAGTAATGACCCAAGCTCAGAAGGAAGGAAGGGCAGGGCACGGCACGGTCTGTGCAGGATGATGGGAAGTTGGAAGCCAGTTGTGAATTAGCCTGGGCTACATAGCAAGCCTGTTTCCAAAAAGAAGATGGCTGGTGTTGACACTTCCAGGTGAAAGTGGGTAGATGTTGGGCAGGTGACACACCTCCAGGTAACTGAAATAGTAAACAGTAGAAGTGGGACCCTATTAATAACCTTGACAGCCTTACTGTAAAGACCATTAGGTCATTCTGCCTTTTTTTTTTTCCAGTCACCTTGTTGAATGCCAGCCTTGTAGAATTTTATACTTTTGGGACAGAAGAGAAACACAAAACATTTGAGTAATAATTGCTGAATTGTGTGATCTTGTTGCTTTGGGAGTTTCAAATAGAGACTGAGAGTATAACTGATTGGCAGAGCCCTTGGCCTAGCAAAAGTAAGGCCCTGGTTTAATCCTCAGTGATCTCCCCTACCCCCACCCACCCTCCGACCTAAGGCAGCTGAGAAGCTAACAGATGTTAAGAGTTGATGGATTGGGCCGGAGAGATGGCTCAGTGGTTAAGAACACTGACTGCTCTTCCAGAGGACCGGGGTTCAATTCCCAGCACCCACATGACAGCTCACAGCTGTCTATAACTCCAAGATCTGACACCCTCACATAGACAAATTTGCCTCTGGAGGCAAAACACCAGTGCAAATAAAATAAAAATAAATTATTTTAAAAAAGTGGATGGATTTATTGTTGCTCTGCAGTGAAGTGTTCGACCAGGAGTTGTGGAGTCTGGGACTTACTAACATGTCTGCATACTATGTTTGCTGTCCACAGTGTTAGACCAGGTTCAGGCCTTCCTCCCACAGATGGCTCAGGCAAATGAAAAGCTACGAAAGGAAATGGCGGCTGCTCCAGCTGATTGCTTCAATATCGAGAATATTGATGGAACATCCGGGAACATCATACAGATGGTAACTGTGCCCTATTTCTGTTTTATGGGATGGAGTTAGTGTGCTTGTCACCAAAACGAGAAAGAGTGATACTTTGAAATTTTGTTCTAAAATGAAATATTTCAAAATTTGTGAACACCTTCACACAGGCAAGATGGTGGAATGGACTTGGGAGTTGCACAGTCGTGTTACCCTGTCTTACTTGCTCTCCAGTGCTGAGCACAGCTGTTGACATTAACAAAGAGGCAGGGCTTTGTACAGTGATGGCCACTGATCCTTTTTTAAGGGAGGGCTATATATTTGGCTCACAGTCCAAGGGGACCATTTTTTTCATGGTGGGAAGTTGTGCCTGAGGCTCCGTCTGCGGTGCAGAAGCTTGTGGCATGCTACAATTTCATTTTTATTCACTGCCTTTCCCCTCTTTTTGTCACTTTGAAAGGACAGAAGCCATTCTTAGTTGAAGGGCTGCACAAAGTTAGGCAGCAGGCAGGGTTCAGCCTGCTGGTTATAACTTGCTGGCCCTTGCTCAGAAATGTAAATCCCATTAAGGCAAGAGTTGTGGAGTGTTTTTGAGGAAGTGGGTTGGGGGCAGCCCTTACCTGTGGCCCAGGTTGGCCTCGTTGTCAGTCCTGACTATCCCCAGTGCTGGGTTACAGGTTGGGATTGTAGATGTGTCACCTAAGTCTGAAGTGTCCAGTGTAGTGCCTGACTCCAGGCCAGTGGGTCTCAACCTGCCTATTGGAAAACACAGATACTACATTATGATCGTAACAGCAAAATTACATCTATGAAGTAGCAGTGAAAATAGTTTCCTGGCTGGGGTCACTACAGCATGAAGAACTGTGTTAATGGGTTGCAGCATTAGGGAGGTTGAGAACCACTGCTGTAGTCCTTTTTTGAGAGAATGCTGTTGGATGTGTACTAGGCAAGAGGAGCCCCCTTTTGTTTTTTAAGTTCATGTGCGTTGGTGTTTCACATGCATGTATGTCTGTATGAGGGTGTCATATCCTCTGGAGCTACAGACAGATGCGAGCCACTATGTGGTTGCTAGGAATTGAACCCAGGTCCTCTGAAAGAGCAGTCAGTAAACTTAACTGCTGAGTCATCTCTCCTGCCCAGAAAAAGCATTTTTAAAGGCATGAGTAAAATCAATCTTTCAAACGGCTCTTACGATGTATTCTGGCACCTGAGAACGTGGACGTGCCATTTGTATTAAGCACACAGCCCGATCTGTGCTCCAGAATTTATAATGGATATCGATAGCTTCCTCTGCTGCTTTTATTTAAGAATTATTATTTTCTGTGTGCACGTCAGTGTGTCTGGCACCTATGTGGGTGGGTGCCCATGGGGGCCAGCAGAACCAGAAGAACGTTAGATTTCCTGAAGCTGGAGTTGAGGTGTTAGGAGCTACTTGGTTGGTCATGGGTGCTGGGAACTGAACTGGGGTCCTCGGGACAAGCACCTCGACCCGCCGAGCCTGCCCTGGAGCCAGCTGTATTGCTTTGTCTTTTTTGGTTTCTTGAGACAGGGTTTTCTCCATGCAGTTTTGGTGCCTGGCCTGGACCTCACTCTGTAGATCAGGCTGGCCTTGAACTTACAGAGATCTGCCTGCCTCTGCCTCCCGAGTGCTGGCATTAAGGTGTACACCACTGCCGCCCGGCACTAGCTGTTGCTTTACTAGAACATGTTACAGAACTGCCCTGAAGTAGATTTCTCAACCTGACACTTCTTACAGGATGTGGCCTTATTTGAGATGAACCAGTCAGATTCAAAAGAAGAGGACAGCTCAGAAGAGAGCTCACAGGACAGCTCTGAGGACAGCTCAGAGTCCGAAGATGAAGACTGCATCCCCTCCGAAGTCACCATAGACACCATAAAGCTTCCGAATGCAGAAGGTGGCAGAGGCAAGATTGAAGTTTTAGACAGTCCGGCAAGTAAAAAAAAGAAGCAGTGAGATAGGCCAGTGAAAAGAGAGGCAGGTCCTCCCTACCTGCGACTAGGGGAAGGTGGTTTCTGGGGTGATGGGTCCAGGGTCCCTCTGATGCTCTTTCAGTGTCAAAAAGAAAAATTTGCAAGTCTGGGTGTGTTCAAAATAGGAAGTGTTTCGATCTTGATGACAGAGAGGGCAGCGCCCTTGGGTACTGAGAAGGGAAATAGGGAAGAAATAACTTTTGATGGGTTGGTTACATGAGGCATTTGCCTAAGTTGACATGATCTGAACAGTGTGGCCTGTGACTCAGTGAAGCCCATCTACACTAAAATCCAGCTACTAGTTAGAACATTCCCGATTCCAAATTGAGGGTTTGGGTTTTGGTTTGTTTCTGTACCAAGACAGGTTGCGGTTTGTTATATAAGAACTGGGTACTAGAGACCAGCCCAGGATAATGGCCCTGCCATTTAAGGTATGATGGTGGCTAGATTTTATTAAAGGAAACCAAAATTGCCTTTTAAAGATTTGTAAATGGACAGCATTCAGATCCTGTAAAGGCATACTGAGCTCTTGCTGTAAAGAGGTTTAGTGTTTACAAATCTCTGTGTGCTATATCACTGTGTGCTGCTATATGTATATGAATTCATGTAAGCATTGTCTTCAAATTGTGATGGTACCGACAGCTGAAAGAATGACTCCAGTTCTCCAGTTAGTTAGCTTACAGAGTGGTGGGTGACGTGGGTAGCTGTTCTGACTCACCAGTCTTGATTGGGTTTTGTCAGAGCTAGCAAGTGCCAGAGGTGGGAGAATGAACCATCCCTCCAGGAGGCTACTTGAGTATCGGAGCATGCCCATTACCTGGAGGACATGGTAACAGCTCTCTCACTTTGTGGTGGTTTGACATTCGATGTGTTCATGCTTACATCCTTGCCTCTGAGCCAGGGTCTCTAAAGACAGGTTATGAGGCCTGGACCCAGTTTCCCACCTTCCAGCTCTGTCTGCACCTTCTTCCATAGTCCTGAGCCTTAGAGATATTATGCTTATCTTCCCCCCTGAGAACTGAGCCATTGGGCTTCTGTGCCAAAACAAGAGGAAAGACTGGAGCCATGGATGTATACTCAAGTGATACAGGCAGTCAGAAGGGCACATACCCCCATGGTAGTGACCTAAGCCAGTGGTCAAAAACATCTTGCACGTCTGTGCAAGTATCACATCTTAACTGGGTTTTCTGGTATCCAGTGTCCACACACAAATCCCTAGCACAGCTGTGTATAATACCCAGAGCCAGTCTGTAGCCTGTTTTTCCAATATCCAGGTTTCTTGGTTTAAGAAGCATCTGTGTAGGTGTGGTTCGGAACTTAAAAATAAACTTAACCAGGGCTTTGCTTAGATTGCTGATAATAGGGCTCCTGCCTAATGACTAAATACAGAAAGTGGGTATTCCTGTGACAAAGACAGCGGCTTCACATCTTGGTGAGTGCCAAGCTGTAAGACCACAGCTGAGGCATAAAAGAGTAAAGCATTTTTATTACCATGTACAGGAGAACAAAGGTTATATATCGTTCTCACACTGGACATGCTCCCCAACAAAGAAACAGTGGGCACTTCATTTGGGAAGCCTATATGTAATCATAAAGGGAAGGCATGTTGGAGACTGATGCATTCCCTCCTGAGCATACTCAGGTCATAGCTCAAAGAGGAAAGGTGGCAAATGGGAACATCTGAGGGACAGCCTACATCGTGAATGAAGATGAGATGGTCGGGGAAGGTTCTCGGGTGTTCTTGGGTTTGCATAGCGAACACTCGATGGGTGGTTAGTGGCTGCTTTGGGATAACAGCTAGGTTATAGATAGGAGTTGGCTGACAGCTCAGAGGGGGACTTGGAGGAGCGGCTCTAGATGTATCCCCTTGTACAGGAGCAGATAGCCCTGTAAGTGTGGTTTGCTTTACCTGCAGTGCCCTTGCACAGCTCTATCCATGTACCTACTAAGAGTAGTGTCTCTCTCATTCGGTCTTTCTAGGCACAATGGGTCCTAATCATAAATGCCCATGTCGGGGTTAGGTCCAATTTCATAATGCCCAGAAGGTAGCACGTTAGGCCAGGTCATGGGTTCCCATTCAACCAGAAGCTCACGTTTAGAGCAAGATTGTCATGTTCGGCTTTTATTCATATGGGAGAGGCTCTGTTGATATTGGGGAGATCTGTGAAATTTTTTCACTTTGACTGATGGAGGGGAGCAAAATGTTTCACGGCATAACTACCTGACTAGAGTGAGAGTTCACCATGTGTGCAATAATCAGATTATCACCATCATGGGCTACAGTGGTTGCCGCCCAGTGCAAGAAGAGGCAGTCGCAGTATGACTCCAATACACATAAATATTTCAGAGGATAATTGTCTTAGTTTACTTTCCTATTTTTATGAAGAGACACCATGACCACAACAACTTGTAAAATAGAGAATTTAGTTGTGAGCTTCCTTATAGTGTCAGAGGGTGAGTCTGATCATCTGTAGCAGCAGCTTATGTCTGCTCTACATACAGGAGGCAGAGAGTGAGACTGGGCTTGGCTGGGCTTTTGAAACCTCAAAGCCCCCCCTAGTGACACCCCTTTTCCCAACAAGACCACACCTCCTAATCCTTCCTAAACAGTTCTACCAACTAGGACCCAACATTCATGTAAGGACCCTTCTTATTTAAACCACCACAGTAGTTGATGGGGTACATATGTGTTTAGCAAAGCGGTGGTAGGCTTGCCATTGTTTGAATGTGTGATTTATTTGATCCCCGGAGTTTCTGACCTGACAGAGAGTTCTAACATGGAGTGGACTGGACAGACAACTGGGAGAATGTTGATTCTACCTGTGCTGACTGCACCAACACTGAATTTGCTGTTACCTGTGTAACAAGCAGATAATGGAGCAAATTGCGGTCCCTAGCAAAGCCAGGCTGTAGGAATAGGCTCTCCCTTGTGGCCTGCATAGTGCCTCTGACACTGGCGGCTAACGACTGTGGATGGGGCAATGTATCCTGGTTTAAGCCCAGGTTGGTGTTCCAGTCTCCCAAAGTCTGAGCATGTGGTGTCTTCAGCAGTGGGGGATAGTGACAATAGTCGGTATAATGTGGGGACCTCTGGGGCCTGTCTTTCTGGCCAACAACTCCTGG